>NW_026623891.1:30052-35326 GCF_030028575.1 Malurus melanocephalus | reverse complement strand
TTCTTTTTTAACCCATCATGTAGAAATAGAGGTCAATGGAAGCCGGAGGGCATTCWCCCAGTTATGAGCAGCCTGTGCTGGATGTGATTTAGCTGATGCTATTAGCAGGGGAGAGAGGCAGAAAGCTCTCTTCTAGGAAATGCTCCGTGTCAATGGCTCYGTGCTCAGATGCAGCGTTCACAGGCCTGGGTGTGGGCTGGGTTCTGCTGGTTTTAAAGAAAGGCTTTTTAAGAGGCATTCAGATGTGTTCACACCAGAGCAGCTTTAATGGGCACACACAGCAAAAGGAGCACTGGGACTTGCAGGGAAGCACACCCCAAACCACAGCCTGCGTTTTGCAACATCATCTCGGCAGGCTCAGGGTCTGTTTGTTTTGCCCTTTTGTCTTGAAACACAGTTTGGCAGCTCTCAGTGGTCAATCCATCCCCTGGAGTGTGCAGCTCCCTGCCCAGGAGAAGCAGCAACCGCCCTTACAAAGACCTCAGATGGTCTTTYAAATCGGCAGTGATTTAATTGCAGCTCTTGCTCCAGGACAATATCAAAGACAGCTCAAGGGTTCTGACTACAAAGAGCTTTGGAGCAGGCGTTCTGACAGCAAACTGTTCTCACCATTGTTCAGGCTCCCCCTTTCCAAAGGCAACGACTCAGCTTCACCAGGACTGGCAGGAAGCCTCCAGTTTCTCAAAAACTGGGTAATGAGATTATGGGAGCACTCACAAGGCTTTTGCTCTGTGCTGCAGATGATCCCTCTGTGCCCTGAGAAATCGGTGTGCCTCCTCACTAACAGCATCTCTGAGGAAAGGCTGCAGCCCATCTGCTGAGAAGCCTGGGGTATTTCAGTGGAAAAACTAGAGAGGGACAAACTATGAATTCAAGAGGAGTATGTACAATTTTAAATCCCTCTCAGGCAAGTTATTACCCTTCAGATAACGAGAAATGATAAATTAAAAGTTGGCTGGGACTTGAAGCAACCTGGTCTGGTGGAAGGAGTCCTGCTCATGGCAAGGATGTTGGAACTGGATGACAATAACGTCCCTTTCAGTCCAAAACATTCTGTGATGGTATGAAAGGCAAAAAACTTTAACGTTACCATTTTACGGTGGCTCTGCAAGCAGAGAAAAAAAMCACACTGTGTATTTGCTCTGAGCAAATATACAGATTGTAATATTTAAGAATGTGTTTGCTCCAAGCTGTTTATAGAGCCAGAAATCATTTTCACTCAGAAAATACGTGTGTGGCATTTAATCCTGTGACAACTAAGGTTAGGATATGCCGCCTCTTAAAGAAGAGAGGGCACTTCTTTGCAGATTTCCTTCCTCCCTGCAGAGAAGACAGTCCAATAATGGAACATGGCCCTAGAGGGGCAGCAAAATCATGCAGTAGCGGTGAATGAGGGAGGAGTAGGAAGGAGGAAAAACACATGCAAATCCCAAGAGTTGAAAAGTAAATTTAGAAGACAGATGAGGACTCCAGGGCTTGTCAAAATGAAGGTTGCCACCCCTACATCAACACTGCTAATTCCCTTGAAAAGAGCAGCCTTATGGCTCCTGCAAATATTTATTCAGAGATTTATTAACKGCAGTTATACAACATGAACTTCAGGATTCATCTCCTTGAGATATTTATTTTCATTAAAAACAAACTGTTTGGGAAACACAATATGTATTTCCCTCTACGTTTCCATCCATCTGGTTTCAGAAGAGCAATTCTATGGTATACAAACAGTCCTAGGCACCACACAGAGAACTAGACAATATTTAAACCTCACACCCAGCAATAYAGTCTTAACTCCAGTAAAGCAGAGCAGGAATAAGTTCACATTTAGGAAAAACATAACTGAGTTACATGGAGGCTTCCAAGAAGGACTTAGATGGGAATTAGCTCCAGTTTAAAAGTTAAGAGAAAGCAAGTACACAAATCAAAGTACACAGTCCTTCACAGTTATCTCAGAGGTGAGGGGAATGGTGGTTTCAAGAAAACCAGCTGCAGAGAGCAGCCACTCCCTAGGTGGAAAACGCCAAAACATCCAGAGTTTCAGCATCTGAAAACTACACAGGGGGACAATTACTCTACCAGGATGGTATCAACGCTTTCTTGGATGAGATCTGACTCCAGTATACATTCATCTAAGTGCTCTTGGGACAAACTGGAGCTCTTACCCACACTCTCGCTGTCACAGTAAGGGTGGAACCTGGGGGTGTTGGGGCTCTCCAGCCGCTGGCAGCGGCCGTACTTGTGCTGCTTCCCTCTGTGCGTGTACATGTGCTCCAGCAGCTGGCTCTTCCGAAAGAACGTGCGGCCGCAGACGGTGCAGCTGATCTTTCTCTTTCTTGAGAAAGAAAAGTTACAGTTCAACTCCACCGGTTCGTGGTCCTTGGAGATGAGGGAGAGCTGCCCAATCTGCAGAGGCTCCAGGTCAGTGCAGCTCGGATGTTCCAGCTGATGCTCGTCCTCCTTGAGGAGGAAGGCCCCGAGGCGGTGGCCATCGCCASCCTCCCTGTCCTCGGCCAGGGGCTGCACCTCGCCCAGGTCGCCGCTCTCCAGGATGGAGGCGGGGACGCCGAAGGGCAGCGAGCCCGAGACGTGGGTGTGCAGGTGCTGCCGCAGCCCGGCCCGCGAGTCAAAGCGCTCACCACAGTAATGGCACAGGTGCACCTTGAGGCCGCCCTTGGCCAGGATGGGGCTCGCCACCTCTGGAGATGGAGGCGTGCAGCTCTGCGACACCACGGGCTCCGAGTCGCACCTCTCCTGCTTTATGGAAACCGAGAGCTTCGGGCGCTCCTCGGCCGGYTTGGCGAGAGCGGGGGGCTGGGCCGAGGGGCGAGCGGCCTGCTGCTCCAGGGGGCCATCGTCCAGGCCGATGGCCAGGGACAGCTGCAGCTGGGGGTGATCGCCCTGCGCCGCCGCCCTGCTGCCCGCCTTGGGCAGGCTCTCCTTCGCTCCCAGGCGCTCCTTGGCCAGCTTGTGCGCCGTGGAGATCTGGATCCCGTACAAGTTGGAAGATTGCACCGGCTCCGGGGAGAAGGCTTGGTTCATCTCGATGGCGATGTGSGAGAGGTGGTCTGCGTGCAGGAAGCGGATGCCCTCCTCCAGTCTGCTCTGGCTGACAGTCTGCTTTGGCCCTTTCCCAGTRTACATGATATGTAACAAGTAACTAAATATGTCAGGCTGGATGTCTGTAGGCTGAATCTTTATGCACTCGCTGAAACAAAACAGATGATTAAGTACAGACAGGGATCCAAATCCTGATCCATTACCTGCCCATTTGCTGYCAGAGCACTTTTACGAGCAGCGCTCCCTGCCAAGCCCTGCAGAAGTGCAGAAGGCCTGTTTGCCAAGCCAAGTGCCTGAGCCTGCATTTATCCCTGAGATTCTGGAGATCTGTGCACAACTGCAGCTGAGGCTGGTACCAGTGACCAGCCCCGGTCACTCTGTCCCTCCCATGCAGAGCCAACTGCAGGCACACGGCACCGCAGCAATGCCATGCAAGCTGTGCATCACTGGTGTGTGCCACTCAAAAACATGAGGSAAAGAATATTTGTGTGTTTCAGTAATAAATTCAGCTGCCATTAGCGTGTAATCTTTATGAGCATTGCACTCAAGTGTCAGCAAACAACATCCACAGGGAAAGGCAGTTAACTCATCCCACTTCCAGCCAAGGGGCGGCATACCCAGTCCTAAAGATTATCTTGCAGAGGTGCTGGAGGCCACGACCCTCAGAGAGGAAGGGGAATGGAGAAGGGTTTAATCCATTAAAAGCAGCAAGCCCTGGTGAGAGGTCAGACCTCAGCACTGCTGTTGTTACACTTGCAGAACCACTCCTGACCTGGCCAGGTGAACAACAGCTCAAAATGAAYTGATGATCTCAGTGTCAGCCCTTATCTGCAAGAGTCTGAAGAGCAGACTGATATGGCCACAGCTTCTTGATTGCTTCAAGCCTGTGGATCCTGCCAGAAGGGAYAATCTCACCCAGCAAGCTTGACTACAACCTAATGCAAGGTACTGGACACATTGCACATGGGCAGGAGGYAGCAGGACATCTCTGGATTCCAAATCTGCAAGGTTCTCACGGCAGGAAGAMGGTGGTACTTACAAACTTTATTTATCTGGTCACACAGATGTCTCATYTCCAAAATGCAGGGTCTGATGTTGCCATATGCTGACTAAGGAAGTGGTTTTAAAGGGCAGCACGTTCTGGACTGGGAATGTTTAGAGAACCAAGGCCTGTGCAGGGTTAGGAAAATACTTTCAGGCCATTTAACATCTCCATTTACATTCTTTTAGACTTTAAYACCTCAGAAAGAAGAAAAAGCAGAATGTGGAGAGTGGTTAAAGGATAGGAGGAGACCTGTGTGCCCTTACCTTGTCTGATGAATAAATATCATCTTAAAATAGTTTGAAAAAGCAGCGAGCACCGCTCTGTGGGCTTTGAAGTAAACATCTCCAATGGCAACTGTGCAGTCACACAGAAAGCCAAACTCCCGCTGCATGTTCAGCTGCTGGAGGAGGAGGACGCTGTGGCCGGTGGTATCCATGGTGTGCCTGGGAGCAAGGGAACAAGATGTTCATCTCATTAAGGAATCACAGAGCTCCCAAAGGCTCAAATGTTRGTTTCTCACCACCGAAACGAGATGGACGCCCGGCACGGAGCCTCTTCCCTCCTCCAGATGGTCCCTGCACCCTAATGTAACAGTGTCTCCTTCCCATACCAGCGCTGGTGCTCAAACCCACGTCCAGCGAGCTCAAAAACCTCTCGGGGACTTTTCCATCTGCCAGCTACACTCAGAGACGCTTCTCCCGCTGATTAGCTACGCTCCGTGGGGGTGTCAGCACTAACTTCAAACCCGGCTCGCCTTTTCCCTGTGATCTGACGGTGCTTTCTGCTGCCCCGGAGCCGGGAGGGGGCAAAGGGGGAGCGGGGCTGAGCCCGGCGGCCCCGGCACAGAGCAGCGCTGTGCGCCCAACAAAGCCCCCATTGTGCGGGCTGAGCCGCCCTCGCCCCGCCCCGCTCCGCCCGCGGCCCCTTCGCAAATAAACGCTGATATTTGCTATTGT
The DNA here is from genome assembly GCF_030028575.1 of Malurus melanocephalus. Lineage (NCBI taxonomy): Eukaryota > Metazoa > Chordata > Aves > Passeriformes > Maluridae > Malurus > Malurus melanocephalus. Next base: position 30,271 of record NW_026623891.1, on the reverse strand, counting down.
TTACGCAGAAAATTATTGGGGGGGGGGGGGCACACGGCACTCAGCGGGAGGCGGTGAGCGCAGCCTCCCCGTGGCGCGGCACCAGCGCCCTCCCTTCCTTTCCTCCCTTTCCTCCCTCGCTCCCGGCCCGGCCCCGCGGCTCCCCCGCGCCCGCGCAGCCGCTTACCCGCACGGAAGCGCCGCCACCGCCCGCCCCCGCTGCCCGCCCGGCGGATGGGG
>NW_026623891.1:26268-29222 GCF_030028575.1 Malurus melanocephalus | reverse complement strand
TATCAGAAAAAGAAAAAAAGGTAAAAGGAGCTTTCCCAGTCTGCCCGCTCGTGAGAAGGGATGAGAAGATACGATCTGGCTTCCTCACCAATGTCTGCGGCCTCGGTGCTGCTTTAAACACCATTTCTGTGTTAGGCCTCCCCCGGTCACTCGCCGATGTTACACCAGGGGTTATTTTAGGCGAGAGCAGCTGTGCCAGCTGAGGTGCTGGGCACAGGAGGGGCACAGGGGCACCCCTACACTCACCCTGACCATCCCCTCCTGAGGGTACTCCTCAGTGCCACCCCTCTGCTCTGGCACTCGGTACAACCTCTTTACGATTCATCGTCTTTACGATGAATGTCACCAAATTGCATTCTTCAAACTTCCAGTGTGTACAGAGTCCTGCTGCCACCCGGTTAATTTGGTGCCCACAGGTTGCTTTTTCAGCTGGAAAAGGCAGTGAAAATCGCTATTTGTGTGCTTTTGCCATGATTTTGGTGCAGTTTCCAAGATTTGTCACACCCACCTCCTCCATGGCATCTCTGCTGACTCAGGGCCTCTGCAGAAGACATTCAGTGCCTTGGATCATCCCTCTTAGTTTCCTCTCAGCATGTGATAGTTTGTACTCCATTTTCCTATTGCATCCCCGTAACTGCAATTCTTGAATATTCAAGGCAAATAATGCCCTTGTCCAGCAGAATCTATCAGCGTATGGGGCTGTTTCCAGGCAGCCTGAGCCTGGGTGGATGATGAAGATGGGCTGAGAGATGACAGAGCATGGGCTCCAAAGATTTTCACTCATGTGAAAATCCCCCTGAYCAGTACAGCTTTATCTTTTCTATTGCCCTATGTTTTATTTCCTCWATTTTAAATATAAAGCCTGCAGAACTCAGGGACCATCTCCCTCTCCTGTGTTTGCACAGCAGCAGAATTGAGAGATGATGGAGCTATAATCCTGCTGCTCCTATAAATATCAGCAGCCACTTTTCTTCCCCAAAAAGGTTGGCAGTAGGTAGCTCAAGGTTTTGTACTCTGTTCTGGGTTATTTAACATATTTATTAACCCTCATACAGAGTGAGTCGCTATTTGCAGATGGCATGTTATTTATTTAAATGATTAATTATTTACATGTTATTTAGSTTGACTCTGGTCCAAAGAGGACTTTGAAGAGCTTCAGAGAAACCAGAGCCAAACTGATGGAAGTGATTGTGARGAATGTAATTTGGTGTTCCACTATAAAACACAGGCGATGATAGCACTCACCTCATCCTGTACAAAGTGATACAGCCTAAGCTGGTGGGTTGTCACAGCTCGCTTCAGAGTTGTTTCTGCTCCCTCCTCCTCTGTGGCCAGGAAATAATAATTAAAAAAAAAAGTAAATTGGAAAGGTAAGTGTRGTGGGAGGGCAGCGAGAAAACAGGGGTGGTGAGAAATGGGCGCTGCCTTGTGTCCCATCTTACAGGAGGTGGCAGAAACTCCCAGTGTGATGCAAGTGGGACGGAGCAAGAAGCTGCACAAGCCCCTCATGAGCGCTCTTGTGTTGTGCTGTCCTGAAGTGTGTAAAGAGGTGGGCAGAAAAAGACCCTTGAACCATGAGAAAAGCAACTTTTAAAACCACGGCCGTGTTGGCTTATGGAGGCCATTTATTCAACTTCCTATAAAACAGGAAAACCTACAAAGTACCTGTAACGTGGGGATCCCTGCACCTTCTTTGGGGACTGGTGACTTAAAACCACAGAGGTTTTTTCCCCTTAGCACTGCCACACACCACTGAGACCAGGCTGCAGCAGACTGACAGGGGAAGCAAGGAGCTTTTTAAGATACATTCTGAAAGACATGTTTTGAAAGCTCCCCTTTTATTCCATAGTGGTTAGAAAATCCCCAGACGACAGAGAAGGAAGGGCTGATCGTCCATTTGGAAACTGGGATTTTTTTAGTTGGGTTTTTCCTGTTTGCTTACACAGTGAAGGAAGGATGCTTCAGGAAAACCTTCGGGGTCACTGGAAGAGGGATGGATGCTGGTACCTTTTAACATTGTGGCATTTTATTTTGTTGCCTTTTTCTGTTACTTTTGTAAATTTCAAATTTGTAATAAATTTCTTGTTTTTGCTATGACTAAGCTTGCCCCTTTGGYTTGTCTGATACTTAGAGGGATGTTAGTTGCAGCAACATAAAAACAATGGTATCTCCAGAAACTGAATGATGGAACTGTGCGGATTAAACCTTACAATGCTTGYGCTGAATGACAAATGTCACTTCGGGGGCGGAAAAGTCAAGTGGCAAGACCTGGAGGAAAGCCTGACCTGCCTTATGTTTTCTCTCAGATCTGCGGCAGATAGCAGGGGGGCCGGAAATCCCACTTACTCACATGGGATAGTTCCGGAGGAGATGGATGTTGTCAGACAGGAGATGCCCAGACACCGGTGGGAAGCGGGCCTGGGACAGCTCCTGGAAGGATGAAAAGGAGCGCTGTCCTCGGGATGTGTGACGGAGCRAGGCGGTGGCTGGCAGCCCTGTGCTCCTGCATCACCGTGAAGCTCTAAGAGGGAGGGCGGTGGTATTAACGTGTGAAATTGCAGCGAGAAGGAAATACTTTCTCACGCAGCTTGCRGTGGTTTTCTCGCGCTTGAACTGTCCCACGCGGGGGCTGTGGGGCTGCGGGTACAACGCTCCAGCGCCGGACACCCACACGCGTGACCGGAGCCTCCCCGTTCGCACCGGCGGCGCCCGGTTCCAGGGGAAAGCAGAGAGTCCCCGTTCCGTGCGGAGAGCCCGGGTGCGCGGGGAAGGGGCGGATTCCGGGGGCCGGGAGAGCAGCGAGGCGGGACAGCCCGGGCGCGGGGTCCCGGTGGGCACCCGCCGCAGGTCCAGGGGGGCTCCGCCGGAGGACGAGGAGGAGCCGGGCCGCGGGGGGCTCCGGCAGCGCCAGCCCGCGCCTTGCCGCGTCCCCGGCGGCATGGGAGGAGAGCGGA
>NW_026623891.1:0-26163 GCF_030028575.1 Malurus melanocephalus | reverse complement strand
GGGAGCCGCGGCCGCCGAGGGGAGGGGTCCGGCTCCGTGCGGTCGCGGCGGAGCCGGCGCTGCGGCAGCGGCAGCGCGGCGGGGCGGAAGTCCTTTGTTGCAGCCGCGGCGGCAGCGGCAGCAGCAGCAGCGGCGGGAGCGGCGCGGGTCCGGCTCCCCGTCGGCGGCCGCCGCCTCTCCCCGTGCCGCGGTAAGCGGGACCCGGGGGCCGCCGCCGGGACCCGGGGAGGAGGAGGAGGAGGAGGCGGGAGGCGGCCGCAGCTCCGCCGGCGGCGGGAGGTGGGAAGTGCCGAGCGGCGGCGTGGCCCGGCCCGGCCCGCCATAGTGGCGGCGGCGCTGCCAGGTAGGGGCTTTCCAGCCGCGGCCGGGCTCTGGCCGGCGGCCGGCGCGGTGACCTTGCGTCCGGCGGCCGGGCAGGGCACGGAGCGGAGCGGAGCGGCGCCGCGGGGACTGCGCGGGGGCTGAGCGGCGGCGCCGCGGCGGCGGGTCCGGCTCCGGCTCCGGCTCCCTCCTTCCCTCCCTCCTTCTCTCCGGGGGTCGCGGCGGGCGCGCTCCACCTGCGGGGCGGCGGGCGGGGGTCGGGGGATGCCGCGCCGGGAGCGAGAAGCGGCCTAGGGAGGTGCAGGGGCGAGAGGCGGGCAAGGGAAGGGAAGGGAAGGGAAGGGAAGGGCACCGCGCCGCCCGCGTGGCTCCGGGGTTCGAAGTCGCGGTAAACATCTCGAGTGCCGCTATCGCGCCTGGCCCCGGCCCCCGCCGTGGGTCCCGCCGCTCCTCTTCCTTTTGTCTTCGCAAAATAAACGCCCCAAAAGTTCGAGCGAGTTGCGGTAGTTTAGCGAAAAACGGAGCGGAGCTGCAGCCCGGAGGGAATGCTCCACCCTGCCAGGCGGGAGACTTGGGTTTCACTCGGGGCTGGCAGTGCGCTGGATCGCCGTGGAGGCGGCTGGAAAGGAAGGGGAATACTTTTGTCACATAAAAACAAGCCCTGTGCCGCTCTGGGAGCGGTGTCGAAAGTCTCGTTCTTCAAAGGACTCCTCTTTTCTGCTCGGATAGAAAGGTAGTTAAAGAGAGTAGAGGAAGGGGGACTGAAAACGCTGTGAGTTTGGGGCTGTGGTTTTATTCCTCTCTATTTTCCAGGATTTTTTTGTAACTCACRTTCTCAAGTTTGCCCTGTTTCAGCTGATACTGGAGTGCCGGTTCCTCCTGACACGTAGGCATTGGTAATCAGGTAGCATGGCTTGGATGCTGCTTAATATTTGGGTGTTTACAGCCAGGTTATGTCATTTGCTTGCATTATTTCCTTCACACTGGAGTATCGCAAGGTACAGCACGCTGCAAAACTACCCGGGGTTGCAACAGTGCGGTGTTCCTTAGGCATTTAATTACACTAAACAAACATTCCTTTAATTAAAGGTGTTTGTTTAACATTCCTCATTACAGCTCTTGGAAAAACCCACGGAGCAACCGTGAGCAGGGGGATGCGGGCTTCTTGTTTTTACCGAATTACAAGTTAAGCTTTCATGGCGAGCGGGGGAGAGGCGTTGGGACCATATGGCCGTGGGGAAAACCGGCCAAACGCRAGCGGTTGCAGAGATTTTCCTAGGCAGCAGTAGCACAGCGAGTTGACAAGATTGTGGAGAGATTTTTGGATGACTGGCCAGAAGACCTGAGGAGTAGTAAGTAGTATTAGTTACACTCTGCTGATGTTTGAGGTAGGAGAGAAGCAGAAGGCACCCACCGGGCGGAGGGGGTTGGATGYGGGTAATGAAAATGTGGGTTGGTGCTGCGTGGGAAGCTCAGAGAAGTAATAGAAGCCACTTCTTCCTAGTACCCAGAAAGTTTTGTGTGGAATAAGATCACAGACTTAACAGACGATTCAGCTCTGCTTGCACAAGTCTTTCCTGTCATCAGAGTCAACCACTGTTGTCACTGGCACAGGAATTAGCAGCGATTACATTGAGAGTGCTCATRCCAAACAGGGATTTGGGTTTTTAGATACTTTCTTACTTGAATGTGAGCGGTTGCTTCTTTCAGAGATTTCTGTTCTTGCTGACAGTGGAGAGCCCTGAAAATCCAGGATGGACAAAGATGTAGTAGTTATTTACCTGCTGGGTGGAAATAGAGTAGCTGCTCAGAACTGAAATAGTGATAGTTTCCTGATAAAAGCCTGGTGTCTTTTCTTTTAGTTGTTACAGCTGAACCTCTTACTGCAGTTGTTTTGGACCTCACATACGTGTAGTGTGAGAATCCAAATGTTTATTTCTCACTTGGGCCAGTGGTTCTCCAGCAGTTGGGTTATTCTGCCCTGCTTTTGCTTGGGAATGGTAAACACTGTCACCCAAAGAGTTTTGMTATGGACACAGTGTGTGGGCACAACAGCTGACATAATTTGCATGAAGACCATTTATAGCCTCAAATTTGTCTGATAATTTTTCCTTTGTRCATGCAATGTCGCTGCAAAACTCCAGAATTCACTGCCCATTGCCTCCCCACCCCATACTAGACCTATTTCATTGGGTGGAGACCTTAGCAGCCTTATTTTTATGTTTAACATGCTGAAAGTAAAATGTGAAACATTTAAGACCAGGAAGAATCAACAAACCTGTAGTCTGACTTGTGTGTCAGAAGTTACTTTTGTTCATTCAAATTCATTCAGCAATTTGTTACACTGAAGTGCCAAGGATCCTTTCCTGGAAGGCACTGTGACTTCACTGGAGGGTCTCAAGACATGGCTGAATACCGAGATGCCTCCAGAAGTTGAAAGCTGGTGTAACTCAGAGAGCCTAGATAAAAAGGCTCATCTTTCTGCTGCAAAGCATAAATTGGGTGTCATAATTTTTTTCCCCCACTAATTGTTTCTTTTAAAMGTATCATTACTGTGTTGCCTGACAACTGTAAAGGTGCCAGATAAAAGATAACTGTGACTTTCTAGAGTCAACCTTTGTGGCTAGCAAGTTACTTTTTAAAGGACTGCATAAGGTCTCTCTAGTACTTTTACTCCCTAGATCTGATCTAAAGTGGTTTGAAGTTGTGATGGGGCATTAGCAGAGACTCAGGTTTTTTTGGGTTTTTTTTTCTGTCAAGCTGTATTCCTTGTCTTTTGAGGAGGTTCTTACTTGAGACCACGTGTACCTTTACTAATTTTCAGGTAGCAGCTGGGAAGCATAACTTGCTAAATTCTGATGTCTGTTTCTCATTTGTGGACATGGGTGCTGAATCAGCAGAGAACTTCTGGCTGAGCAGTGGAGAACAGGGGATCCTGAACAGGGGATGGTTGGGGGTTTTTGGAGCATCTTCCCTTCCCCTGGTTCAGATCTAGCCCAAGTGCCATGAAACTTGATTCTGTACATTGTCTACGAGTCTGTTTGAAATGAGTTGATTCGGCCATCGCGATGTGTCTGAAGATGAATATCTGCATCGKTGGAATCATCTTCCCAACTGGCATGCCTGAAAGGCATCTGATTGGAAGGGCTAAGAGKAGGATAAATTATACCTTTAGTCCTTCATAGCCTGAATAATGGAGCTTAATTACATTTTCCCTGGCAGTTCATGGAATTCCCAGAGCTGCTTTAATTCATGATCAAGGCTACGCTTGCAATGCAAACTGAYCCATACTCACTGTTGTGGTGGACAATTGTCACCTGGCCCCAAGTTCTTTGCTGTTTTTTCAGTGTTTGTGTAAATTGAGGGACCCAGAGCAGTCTCTGTGGCTCCCTGTGTATGTCTAGGTCAAAGTTGTAGTCTGTTGACATCTCTGTGGTCAGYGCAGTAGGGAACTCATAAACTTCTTGGGCGTTGTAGGGGGAATTCCTACATGTTCTGTAGAATTTTCTRCAGCATGTCAATGCTGTCATTTAGGAATCCAGGCTTTTTGGTAGATCTGACCCACAACAGCAAAATTAGGGGGAAGAGTTCCTGGGAACCCATGCCAGGGTGGGGTATGGAGACAGACAGCGATGGGGGATTTGCTTTCTGATCTTTGCTTGTTTTTCTGGATAACTGGGCGTTGTTTGCTTGAGGTTTTCCAGTCTCATTTTCTATTAGCACCAAATTCTCCACTCATTTATTACACTTTTGTCCAGCCTGTTCTTGGTTTCCAGAGAAAAGCAGTCAGTAACTAAGCATGTAAGTGCTATGTTTTTGCCTGCTCAGCAGTGGAAATGCTGGGTTTTGAAAACCACCTACTAATTTTAGGAGTCGAAAGGCTCCTGAATTCTGAACTTTGTGGTATGTCTGTTTTAAAGACAGAGAAGTTAGCAAAAGAACTTCACCAGTTCTTTGTTTGAGGACTTTTTTACTTCTTTTGTTTTAAAACATCTCAGAAAACTGAGTGTGAGGAAATGACAGCATGGAGCTTTAGTGAATACCTGTTTTTTCTTGTTAGCAGACTTGCAAACAACATAATTGGTTAGTATAGTAGTGCAACTTAACCTTGTTCATGGTCACATCTGAGTAGTATCTAAGAGGTGYCTCAAAACAAAAGAAAAATCTGGTGGCAGACAAGCTTGAATCAAAGTGCAGCTTTGTAAAAATAAATACTTACTAGGGAAATAAAATGCATATGGAGACTTGGAGTTTGAAAATCAGTGAAAATACCCAAGTCAAATACCTTCAGTTTTTGTTTTCATATTTGAGGCTTTTCTAGCATATCTTTTCAGAGCACCTCTGAATGATTCAGTATTGCTTACAGCGTGCTGTGTTTACTGCACAGATCGATCATTGCTGAAGATGGAGTTGCTTGGGTTCCTGGTGGACTTGTGAAGTTGGTTCAAACCTCCAGGTTTTGGATGCTTCACAAGAGTGTGCTGCTCCACTGGGTACATGGCTGGCTTTTCTCCTCTCTTTGCAGTAGGGGATCAGAAATAATTAAAAACTTTGGATTGATAAACTCATCTGCGTGGAGCTTTAATTTTCCAAGATACCTGGTGTTGATACGTAGAGAGGAGAGCTCCCACTGGCTTCAGYTGCTGCCAGTGGTGTTCACCTGTGTGAATAAATTAGACATCCAAAAAGTGCATGCCAGACTTATTAAAAAAAAACAAAAAACAACAGAAAAAAAAACCCCAGAAAAATTGAAATTACTTGTCCTGGCACTGACAGCAACAGGATGATGTTCTCCAAGCAGTGGTCATTGCTGTGAGATCTTCCTTTTTGTCCCCCACCTCTCACTCACTTCACATCCTCCAGATGCTTTGCCAAATGAGCAGGGATCTTGCCTTGTGCTACTCAGATCCAGGCCTGGACAGATCCAGAGGATGTGCTGAGTAAAGGAAATTTTGGTGAGAGGGCTGGAAGGCTATACTATAATAAATATGTAATATATGTATATACATAACATATGATAGATACACAAATGGCAGCAGAATTAATCCTGCATTAATTACAGTAATGCTTGTGTATACACTTAACGTTGAAACCTTGAATTCTATGTAAAAAGACCTGTTTTCATTCTAATACCTGATTTTTTTGTTTCTAAAGCAAACCTCAGAAATAGTTTGCTGTACTGATCCACCCACGAGTGATAAATGCAGATTGCTGCAAAACAATGGGTAACAAAAACAAAACAATAATAAATTACCATTTTCTGAGAGCTTACTCTTGTTGGGAAGGAGTTTGTCAGCAAGCCTGTCATGCTTGCTGATGGCAAAGGGATGGCAGGATTGGGGATTTGGGGTGCAGTTCCTGCTGTGAATTGTTTTCCACCAGTTCCCCAGCAAGAGTTGTCTGTGTTTTTTACCCCTTCTGCCCTAGGCCCTGCAGTCTGGCTCTTCCCCAGCCCCTTGCCCAAGCAGCTTCTTCCCTGCACCATTTAGACCCTCATTGCACCCATTTTAAATTCCCACTGCTGTTTCCTAATCCCAGTACCCTCCTCTTGGCTCAGCACTCTGGTCCCAGTCTGCCTCTCCCAGATTTCCAGAGGGTTTCCATCACTTCCTTCCTCCATTTCCCAACCTTTCCTTTTCCCAGCCTTTTCCCTACATCCCCTCCGGGCTCTGGCTCTCCCTCAGCCAGAACTGGGCATCTTCTCCATCAGCTAYCAGAAAGGAAACTGAAATCCTACAGGGAGTTGTGGTGTGGAGCAATCTCCAGGAGSCTCTACTGTCAGCTCATGACTTTGTGGGGGTGGCACATACAATCATGGAATGCTTTGGGTTGGAAGGGACCTTTAAATGCCATCTAGTCCAACCCCCCTGCGATGACCAGGGATATCTTCAACAAAATCAGGTTGCTCAGAGCCCCATCAAACCTCATCACCCTCATAATAAWACATTCTGTCTGCACAAACCCTTTTGTCGTTTAAAACCGTGGCAGAGCTCTGCGCAAAAGGGGATTTCACACAGGCCCCTGTGTTCTAAGCAGCTGCAAGAGGATGAAATGTTCTCAGCGAGGCTGTGATCTGAAGTTTTCATAACTAACAAAAGTTCTTAAGTGTGAATAAACTGATATTTTTTATCTTTTCCCCCCCTCAAGCATATAGCTTGGCCAAATTCAGGCAGATTTTTATATTGTGACAACGTATCTAAGACAGAAGCTTTCACCCACATAAAGTGTCTCTTCAAAGATTTTGGGAGAGAAACTTTTAATTTCTAAATTAAAAAATAATAATAATCTGCATATGTGAAAGTTTTTTCTTAGCCTCATTTTTGGAACAGTTTTGGCTGAGCTTTTCTGTGGAGGAGTTAAAAAAAATAATCAGTCCAAGATTTCAGAAGGAAAGTTTTGCTGTTGCTGATTGAAATATGTCGAAGTTTTAAATAGCCCAGCACAGGCTCTTGTGGTGGGAGTTATGTCCAGCAGGTTAATACAGCATCCAGAGAGAGCATGCCAGGACTTTCATTAACATAAATAACCTCACTCTCTTTTAATCCTACATGTAGTACTGCTGTGATAAAGGCCAGGTACATRTCAAATCCAAAACTTGGCCATCCTGCTCAAGCAGCTTCATGCTCCACCCTTTTTTTTCCAGAGTGGTGGCATTGCCAGTGGGTCATTGTTGTGTGGCAGGACCCACAGCTGAAAGCTTTGCACGAATTCATCTRTGAAAAGGAGAAATATATTTTACCTTTTTCAAAGAAGAAGACTTGGRAAAGRCAAGTTTGTGTGCTGTCACTCATGRGTCCCACCATCTGGAAACGGCCCTGTCTGCAGGTGCTTGCAGATGGTTTGTGACCTCCTGTTTTGAACAGGCTTGCTGTTTTGCWATTGGAGGACACAGTGGAGTACATCTAGTGTAAAAAAACCCCACAAAACATTTAGAACTTGCCAGTTTATGAGGATGGGGAGGTTAGCACGAGCTGTCCTGAGCCTTTTCTTGTCATGTTGGCAGCTCACACCGAGAGGCCAGTGGTGTCTTAAACAGCCTAATTTCATTTTCTCATTGGTTTTCACTCTTAGAATGTGGAAGTTGAAGCTAATTCTTTGTCATTATGCAGCTGCTGTTCTTGCTACAATAGACTGAATTACATTTAAGCATCTAATGAATTGCTTCAAATCCAAAACATTACCACTTGGAAGAATATGAAGTGCACTTTTATTATTACTTGATGTYGAGAGCTTTGCTGTTTTTCACAGAAACATCTGAAATCACCCAGTGACATAGAAAATTATCCGTTTCTTTAGAAAAGATTTGAAGTTGTTTCAGAGATTCTCCCAGTTTCAAAGCCACTGCTTTGCAAGTTAATGAAAAAGACTTTAAATGAATTCCGTGCAATGAGTTACATTTCTGCAGTGAACAYCACTGGGCCAAACCAGTCAGAGAATTATTATGGCAGGGTTCTTGCCCAGAGTTCTGGGTGTGGAGGGTTGGGTTGAGAGGAGAGGAGCAGCTGCCATTCAGATGCTCATCATCAATGTAGTTCAACCCAAATCTCAAGGATCCTCTTGCCAGACAAGATCTTGTGCTGGTGGYGATCCATAGGAGCTGCTGTGTGATTTGGCAATCGGGAATATTGCTGGGTGGGGCGAGTGTGTTCTTTTCTCGAGAGCTCGAGAGCCTTTCCGCCGTGGCAGTCCTTTRTGGAATGAAGAACGGGGACTTAATGTTAGGTTTGCTGCTTAACAAGCCAGGCAACGCCTATAGCTTGCGAATTCAATGCTAATTGAGGAATTTAATTTCTCTACCCATTTTTCCCCCTAGGAGATGTAAGCTGTTAGGGAAATAAGAAGAAAAATGGAGCATTTGTGTGTGTATTGTGTTTAAATTTTGGACAGTTAAAAGAGTGGTTGCAAATCAATCCCTGCRTTTCACTGACTCATAAAATGCCAGTTAGTATATATTATGTGCTAGCCTGTACTTTATTTGTACAAACCTCTTACAGTTACGTGCATTGTTTGCAGTAACCTTTCAAAATGTTAAGAATCCTCATTACTGCTTTATGTTTTTCATTTCAATTAGGGTGTTCTCTATACCCTCTTCTGGGTTCTCACCCCCTCACCCTGTGTAGTTAGAACAGATTATGTGTATCAGKAAAGGTTTTCCAGAGTGAGTCGTGACTAGATGTTGGATCTGGCCACACTTGGTGAAGTTTATCTTTAATCAAACACACACCTCCTGTATACAGTGCATTTCTTCTGGATTTTTTTTTTTTTTTTTGTTAACATAGACCGCAATATTTTCTTCCTCTTTTCTCTTGAGGACGAGTTAGTCCTTTCACTTAGAGCAACCCTCAGCACTGTTAAACCTTTTTTCCCAGTCTTTGCCGATGCTTCATTTCACTGCGGCTCCACCTCTGGCTTTCTGGCTCTCTCAGTTCTCCATTGCTGAGCTTTTTCTTTGTCCGGTTTCCCATCTACGTGTTTTGGTTACATTTCAGCGCTCTGAACGAGTGGTTTTGAGAGCAGTTGGAGGCACGGCGTGCACCACTTCCTGCCTGTGCAGTCCTTGTGGCTGTCACGCAGCTCGCCTGGTCACCATCTGCAGCGGGCTCGAACGTGGGACGTGCCACCGCAGCCGGGCTGCCCTCTGCTTCTCAGAAGGCGTTTGAGTTTGCAGTTCCTGATTTGCAGGACGCCTTGCAAAGAAGGTTGAGATGGTCCCTGAGCTGCCATGAGGAGCAAAATGTTTGGAGTAGCTYGTGTGGGTGCTCTGTTGTCTCTTAATTGCCTTTAATGGGGAGGGGAAGACCAGTTTGAGCCTGGCCTGGTTTCCCATGTGCGTTGCATCATGTGCCCGTTGGACTGACAGGTAAAAAGGCAAGTTGAGACTGAAGAGTGGTTTCTGACAGCCAGCTTGCCTTGTATAGGTTTTGTCCTGGGGCCATCTGACAGAAGTCTACCCTGTGAAGTTTTTGAAGTTCTGCGTTCAGAGTTCATATCTGAAAATCTTGGCTGTAGGACTTTTGAGATATATTTGCTAATTTATATTCTAACAGCRTAGCTCTGATTGACGTGCGTGCTGGTTATGTTTATTAGTTTACTAGTCTTGTAASTCTAGTGGTGAGCACATGGAATTATGGATGTTTTCACTGGCATCAATATTCGTAAGTAGTTACCAGCAGAGATCTCCAGACAGGAAGCTGTACCGCAGGCTGGCAGAATAGGAAGATCTAGAGAGCAAAGAGATGGCAGTTCCTCCCTACATTTAAGTAGGCTTTGGGTTTTGTGCTCATGATTTAACAGATACCTTTTTCTTTATGCAGGGCTGTAATCGAAGTACAAGATGGCAAAAACCAGCCATAGCAACTATGTCCTTCAGCAGCTAAACAAGCAAAGAGAGTGGGGCTTTCTGTGCGACTGCTGCATCGCTATCGATGATATTTATTTTCAAGCACATAAAGCAGTTCTTGCTGCCTGCAGCGCCTATTTTAGGATGTTTTTTATGAACCATCAAAACACTACAGCCCAGCTGAATCTAAGCAACATGAAGATTAGTGCTGAATGCTTTGATCTTATTTTACAGTTCATGTATTTAGGAAAGATTATGACAGCCCCTGCCAATTTTGAGCAATTTAAAGTGGCCATGAACTATTTACAGCTGTATAACGTACCTGAGTGTCTAGAAGATATACAGGATACAGACTCATCTAGTTTAAAATGTTCATCTCCTGCTTCTAGCACCCAGASTAGTAAAATGATATTTGGTGTGAGAATGTATGACGACGCACTTGCTAGAAATGGCAGCGAAGCAAACAGGTGGGGCATGGAGCCGCCAAGTTCAACGGTAAATACATCCCATAACAAAGAGCCTGACGAAGAAGCTTTGCAGCTGAACAGCTTCCCCGAGCAACTGTTTGATGTCTGCAAAAAAAGCACCACGTCCAAATTCTCTCACACAAAAGAGCGCGTGTCCCACTCGCGCCGGTTTGGAAGGAGCTTCACCTGCGACAGCTGCGGGTTTAGTTTTAGCTGTGAAAAGCTACTGGATGAGCACGTGCTAACATGCACCAACAGGCATTCCTACCAAAGTGCCAGGTACTACAGTGCTGAGAAAATAGACTATAGYGAAAAGAACTCTACTTCTAAAATGATCTCCACACAAACGGAAAAATTCAAGGGGGACTCGAGCCATGCTGCGGACGAATCTTCATCTCCCGTATCCAAYGTCACGAGCAGAAAAAGCAGCACTGTTGCCTCTGAGACATCAGGTGAAGAAGGGAGTAGAGCCTCTGAGAGGAAGAGGATTATCATCAAGGTGGAACCAGAGGACAATCCTACAGATGAGCTGAAGGATTTTAATATTATTAAGGTGGCAGATAAAGACTGCAATGAGTCTTCTGACAATGATGACCTAGATGATGAACAGGAAGAGCCGCTTTACAGATACTACGTTGAGGAAGAGATGAGAGAGAAGAGAAATGCTCGGAAGACTCTAAAGCCTCGTCTGTCCGTGGATGAGGAWGAAAGGAAGTGTTTGAAAAGCACGCGGCACCTTAACAGCAAGGCTCCTTCAGTGCAGGAAGATGTGGAGAATGCTCCCTGTGAACTTTGTGGGCTAACAATCACCGAGGAAGATTTGTCCTCCCATTATTTATCCAAACACATAGAAAGTATATGTGCTTGTGGCAAGTGCGGTCAAATACTGGTCAAAGGCAAGCAGCTACAGGATCATGCACAGACCTGTGGAGAACCCCAGGATCTGACCATGAACGGGATCAGAAATTCTGAGGAGAAAATGGACTTGGAAGAAAACCCYGAGGAGCAGTCAGAAATAAGGGACATGATGTTTGCAGAGATGCTAGAGGACTTCAGGGACGGTCAYTTCCCAATGAACAGCCTTCAAAAAAACCAGTTATACAAGCATTCTGCCTGCCCTTTCCGATGCCCTAATTGCGGCCAGCGTTTTGATTCTGAAAACCTAGTGGTTGAACATATGTCAAACTGCCTGGAGCAAGATCTGTTCAAGAACTCCATGTTGGAAGAGAACGAGAGGGATCACAGACGTAAGCATTTCTGCAACCTTTGCGGGAAAGGATTTTATCAGCGTTGCCACTTGCGGGAACACTATACCGTTCATACCAAGGAAAAACAGTTTGTTTGTCAGACATGTGGGAAGCAGTTCTTAAGAGAGCGCCAGTTGCGGCTCCACAATGATATGCACAAAGGCATGGCCAGGTATGTCTGTTCCATTTGTGATCAAGGAAACTTCCGAAAACATGACCATGTACGGCATATGATATCTCACTTATCAGCTGGAGAGACTATATGCCAGGTCTGCTTTCAGATATTCCCAAATAATGAGCAACTGGAGCAGCACAGGGATGTTCATCTGTATACATGTGGAGTATGCGGAGCAAAATTTAATTTGAGGAAAGATATGAGATCTCACTATAATGCCAAGCATTTGAAAAGAACATGAGCATAAACATACTGTTAAAGCATTAAGTTGGCAGCAGAGAGAACACCAAAGCAAAGCATAAGTATAGTAAAAAAAATTTGAAAAGGAAAAAAAAATTTGAAAATAAGTCTCTTTTTTATTATTTTTTTAAGACCCTCCTAACCATAGGTGTCTATTTAGGCTCATTAAGTATAAAGCTTTGAAAAGCATCATGTGTTTAATTATTACATTTTCACTGTTTCCTAATACCAGTTTCTGTTCTTAATTTTATTGTTTTACTACGTAGATATACAAATCATTATTTTTAAACTGTAGATTAAAAGCACAATGTTACCCCTTCACTGACTGCTATTAAACAGTTCTCGGATCCATGTCCGTAAGATGAGTGCTTTAATATTTCCATGTGTTGTTTCTTCATGTGAAAATTTTAGATCCCAGCGATTAATGTGCAAGAGCATAATTGTTCGTAATCCCCAAATTAATTTTCAAAATGAAGAAAAAAAAAAAAACAACCCAACAATGCCAAGAAATAATCCTTTGCGCTCTGGCTCTGCTGTAAGGGCAGAGCTGGCTGTCCTGATCCCCTGCTTCTTGGCTTTGTTGGAAGGTGCATCCCAGGGGTGAGAGCACTTAGGCTCAGTTTAACCTCGCAGGCTTGGGCTGGCGTGCACAAGGGGGAAGGGAGTTAATGGCTGTCGGGATAACCSAGGGGTTCCAGCACAGTGGTTGTTCCCCAGATGGGAAGTCCTAGCAGAACTGTACAACTGATGTTGGCCTTTCTTTCMCTGTCTGTACCTCTGTGGGTATATTTAACCTGCTTATCCTCAGCATACGAGGGAGGAGTGGCCGTGGTGGGTTGCTAGGAATGCAGTATGGCCATGTGCACTGAAGACTGCATTTTCAGCCTGGCTGTGAACCGTGCCTTGCTGCTTGTGTTGCAAAGTTAAAAGCAGGATGGGTGTGAACAYAGTCCCATTGCTTGGGACCTTAGGGTTTTATTGCTTCTTGTTTTCATGATACTTTATGAATGTTCTGTTTTTCAACAAGAATATAACAAGAAAAGACTGCAGAGTTTGCTTAATAAATGTAAAGATATTTTATGCCTTTTAAGATTCCTTTCTGATTCTAGCAGAGCCGTAATCTACTCAGCTTGTCTCTTAATTTAATTGAATTTAAAAATCCTACTAAGTACCAGCTGACACCAATTCAGTGAGGCACTTTGGCCTTTGAGAGAGCAACTGGCTTTGACTCTTAGGCACCAGCTGTCTAAACGTTTGTTAAGTGTGTGATTTGTGATGGGGTGGAAAAAAGGATCCTAATACGTAATTGTGGAGAAAACAATTAAAAAACAAAACCTAGTTGTACTTTCTCCCAGCAGATCTCACTTTATCAAAGAGGGTGGTAATGCTATTTCCCACTGAGCTATGGTGGCAGGAAAGTAATTTAGATCAGCAATTAAGGCAGTTAGAGTAGATGATCATTGCAGGTCCCTTYCAACTGAAATATTCTATCACCTCATGTGCCAGTRGTGGGGTTGAGAATAGGAGCCAGGAGCTGATGGTCTAGTCCAGGGCTTTCATGTGCTTGTTTCTGTCAGAATTGAGTTTCATTCCTTGTTGTTTCTTGGGGATTATGAGGGGTATCGAGTTTTAATTTTAGACTATTCAGAGGAATGAATACAATTCAGAATCTCCACTGTAACTGTTAAAATTAGTGTGAGTTGCCTTGCATTTATTGAGTTTTAAATGTGCATTAGGATTTTTCGTGGCTGGCAGACGTRTGAATTTCTGCAGTGATGGAGAAGGCTCCCCCACCACACCTTGGTCCTGAGCCAGCAGCTGCTCCGAGGCACCAGCTGCTTTGGGTGCAGTTTAGTGGGCCTTCAGTGTTTTGCTTTAACTGCTCAGTCCTTTGTTTTCCTGTATGATGMTGCTGAAGCCAGCCAGTCCTCAGCAGCACTGGGGCCAGAAGAGCACAGGCRTGAATGCAGTCCAGCACTGCAGASCTGGGGGTTCACACACTGCACACCRTGATTATCTCTGACATGCAGGTTGTCCCTCWCATTATGGATTGGGAAAGTGAAGGAGAAGGGAAAGGGAAGTGAAGGAGAAATGGAGAGCACTGGGGCAGCTGGCAGGGGAATCTTGTGGAACTGGAGGAGTGGGAAGACTGAGTGGGATCAGAGATCCTGAGTGGGAGGCAGTGGCAAAGGCAGGCAGGCGGGATCAGAGCTGTGCAGTGGGAAGCAAATCCCAAAGGTGGCATGGAGGGGGTGGCTGGAGGAGTGGATAAAATGTCCCGSCTGTGAGAGCGGAGTGAGGATGACTCAGCTTGGCTGGAGCTGTGGGCCTGAGCCATGAGCTCACGGGCGCGGGGTTCGTACCAAGCACGGCCGGCCCCGCTGCCCGCAGCGTGCGGGGCACAGCACWGCCCCCAGTAAAGACCTCGTTCAAAAGCAGGAGGTGACCTCTGCCATCTAACAGATCACTCCTGAATTCAGTGAAGGGCTAARGGTGATTTATGGAGCCTCCTGCTCAGAATCAGGAGCCCTTGTTCACAACTTATTGGACTGAACTTGACCGAAAAATGTTTCACAAAAAATGTGACTTCCCAGTGTAAGTAGACCTGCCAGTTACAGAAGTCAAATGGAGAAACTGGGAATGATGGCATTTATCTGTACTTTCTAACTTTATAAACACCCTGGAGTACCTTTGTTTTTCAATTACAAGCTGTGTTGTAGTAGCCTTTCAAAGTAAAGTTTGTTAAACCTTTCCAACTGAACTTGAATTGATGATTTTTCCTGTTCTAGTGAAACAAAAGCCAGTGTCTTGGCGTTCACATGTATGAAAGTTCAGACTAAGGTTCACAAAGAGCATGAATTGCACTGCAGGGAAGCTTAAGAGTGGATCGACTTACATGTAGGCAGAGAAAATCRGAATGACTGAAGCAGCCTGAGAAGTGATCAAGGGCAGTATAGGAGGACATAAACAAGTTCAGCCTAGCTTGCAAGTAGATGTATTTAAGTAGATGGGTATTTGAGGTGACTGTGTAAAAGCGTGCAGGGGAACAGCATGGGGACTGTCAGAGAAAAGGCCTGGAGTGACAGGAAGAATTTGGCTGCTGTGAAAGGGGAGAAGGTCTGGGTGGTGAGGTGGCCTGGGGCAGGCCACTCCTGATTCCTCCCCAGAATGGGACTACATCTTCAGGAGAGTGCAATGATGGTGTTCCAGTGATCCTACCATGACAAAAATGATTTAATGTGGAGACAGAACATAAGCAGACATGAAAAAAAAATCAACAGCAGTTATGATACCCTAGAAGTTTTGCTGTTACTTGAAAGATCGTGAAGGGGAAGCAGAAATATTTCATATAGAGGTCTGTTTCCTCTAATTTGTACTTTTATGTTGCCATAACATAGTTCCTTTGCATCTCCATAGTGAGTGTGAAGAGTATAAAAGCACTTGAGGATCTTTAAAACTGGAGGTGTAAGCATATCATGTTGCACAAGGCGTAGCCAGTAAGAAAAAGATTTGCTGGATGCCCTAAGTTATATTTTTAAGTGATTCGCTMTTCTTATTTTTGGAGAACCTCTCTGTGTTCTGTTGTTTTTCTCATTTTTGCAGTATTATGGGCTGCAATCCTGAGAATTTATAAGTGGCCAGCTTAGCTATTAGCTTTCAAGATTTACTGTAAGTTAAAAAGAGGGAATTCATGTAGACCTGGTATGAGCTTTAAAATATCACAAAAGCTGTTGAGCTTCTTTGTCAGTTTCAAAGGAGATGTTTAAAATGGTAAWATATATATATATATATACTTGTAAATGCTTCCTGCTGACTTGTTAGTTCAAAGAGTATTTACATTTGTGTATAATGATATTTGTAGCCAAGAGGTCTGTGGAGAAATCTTGATTTCAATAAATAGAATATCTTGGAATTCTAAGAATTTATGCTTTTATTAGGGGACTTCTCTATTCAATATTTTCAGTTTCTGTAAAACATACTTCAGCATATTTTTTATTTAAAGCTGAAGACGGAAAATATATTGCCCTGGAGAATATTTTAAAAATACACTGTTATAAAAGTGAATAGTTTAACTACACAATTGTATTGGAATACTCTAGTGCTAAACCATCAAGAGTCTCTGGTGAGGACACGAATTTGCTCCTGGAGGCAGTGCCACCTTGAGCCCTGGCAGCCCTATACTTGTCCCCATTCGTTTCAGCTCTCCTCCCCCGTGTGCCACCCTCTCCATTGTCCCCAAGCACGTATCTATGTAGCGTCACAATGGACTGAATCAAGCAGCGGCCTTTTTTCTATTCCCTGTGGGGCTGGTTTTTGGCTGGATCAGTTCCCTGCTGTGCTTCCCTCTCCATCTCTGTGTCAGATCTTGTGCATGCACAATAGAAGGGGTGGCACAAGGGGAGGAATGAGTGGCTGGGAGGGGGCTCGTTTTCTTAAACGAGCTGTACCAGAACTCTGAGCATGTCCCGAGTTTAACTCGGTCTCTGTCTCCCCCAGGCATCCTGGGGGAAGCTGAACTCTTACATTTATGTCCTATTTCCTGATAAGGAAAAAGGCAGCCCAACCTCTTACAAATGAGACACATCTCTGCTATCTGCCCTCTCCGTGAGAACTGGAAACCTTCCTGCGTTCAGCTCATCCCACAAATATGCTCTGGAGCTTTCTTAGTGTTTCTTGAAGCAGACTGGGTAGTGCTCCACGCCACTGGGTTTGTGTGGTTGGCCTGGCCCGAGGCCAGGAATGAGCTGGGCCCCTTGTCTGGCCAAACCCCAGGAACAGCTCCCACCTTCCTCTGGCCTTTCTGCCCTCCAGCTGTGGGCCCAGATGCAGCTGTGGAGCTCCTCTGCTGCCCTGTGCCCCTYGCTGCTTTTCACAGTAAGGGCASACAGTTGTCTCATTTTTTGGTCTAATGCTGAAAGCTCAGGCTAATTCCATGTGCAAGTTAAGCTGATGCTGGCAGAAATTTGTTACTACTGACTTTTAAGGGCTTTTCAGTCTCAGAGGGTTAAAAATCAAATCTGACTTCCCTAATTCTCAGCTGGTTTGATGCTTGTCGCAGACTTAAAGACCTACAAGATGAAGCATGACTAATTTGACTTTATAAAGTCTGCTGAAGGCTAGAAATTAGGAACATGTTTTCAAAAGCTGACATTTCTGTAGTTCTCGGCTATAAACCAGTTTTCTGTATTTTCTTTTTTTCCAAAAAAACTCTTAAAATATAGCTGTGCAGTGTATTCTTGAGATGTGTGAGTAGGCTGAGATTTTGTAGAGGAAAGATGACAAAAATCAGGACACATTTTATAAATTAAGTGTCTTTTGCTACTTTTACAGTCACTTCCACAATTCTGGAATTAATCGTGATTTTATTTTTTTTCATGCAGAAAGACAAATCTTAATTTGTAACAGGGCAGCAGAGCTCATGGCTCAGGAATCACTTCATCATGACTATAAATATTCAGCCCTGAAAGAAACAGCCCATGTTCCTTTTCATGAACTTGAATGACCAGTGCCAACTTCATAAGAGAAATGCTATCAGATCTTTATTTGGGCTATTTTTGCTCTCAAATATCTTGTAGGGTGGGGATTTTTTTCTTAATTTAAGATTTAGGAAAACAACCTTGTGCATCMTGCTTTAAGAGAAACAGTTTTCAGTAGTTCACGCAGATTCCCTGTGTAAGAGTGGTTGGAAATATGTTTCTAAAGTTTTGTATTAATGTATTAAAGGGAACATAACAGAATTGTGAAATGAGAAATCCTCAGATGGTCCAAGGCCAGGCTCTGACTGTCTCTTTTGTGTAGCCAGCATGGCGCACCTCACCCCAACAACCTTGAGGTTCAGACATGGTCAGGATCTTTGATTCGTTTGAAAAAAAAATGAAAAGGTTTAATCCTTTCCTGTGCCTTCTGGCATACTAAAAACCATAGTAAATCTTGCTGCAGCTACAACCACAAAAACAATGCTGCATCTAGAATTTCCGGTGGAAGAAAAAAAAAAAAAAAGATATAGTTCAAGAACTTCCCTCTATGACAAAGTCGGCTGCAGTTATTGTTTTCACTCAAAATCAACTGTAATTTGCATCAGTGAGATTTCAGGGTGTACTTTCTTGTGTGTGTGCAAATAAGATGTGATTTCAGATAAGTAAGTCTTGTAGTTCTGTAGACATCTTAAGACTTCTGACAGGGAATGAGAGCATCCCTTACTGGTCTCTAAATCCTGGAAGCTGTGTAGATTGTAGGAAATCCACTGGAAATCGGGACTGTTGTAAATCCTTGGTTTCTCAACTTGTCTGTCAGGAAAGTGCCACCAGTGTCAGCAATTGCCAAGGTCTCTGCAGCAGCTGCACTGCCAACAAAAAAGTTGCAAAAATCAGTTTTACCCCCTCTCTTCTCCCCCATTCCTCTGATTACAAGGTTGCTGTTTTAAAAATACATCATTTTGACTCTTTTGTTTACCCTCTGTTTTTTTCAAATGGGAAGATTTGCTTTCGTCCTGTTTTAAGGCAATGACTAGGGCTAAGAAGTTGCCTTTTTTAATAGTTCTCACATGTTCAATTGAATCTACCCAACTCAGTAATACCTGTTCTCTCCTTTTTAATAACCACCCCAAAACATTTTGGATGGTCACCAGAGGGACTTCTGCTTTTGACTCCCCAGAAAATGAATGGGAGAAATAACATATTGTCCTTCTCTCCATGGCAAAAACCCCAAAGACCATGAAAGTTTGTGGAAACGCAGATAAGCTAGCTAAAATTAGAGTTTGCTGAATACCATAAATTGCTTTTGGTTTTGGCAGCAGATACAGCAGACTTCTGGTATCGGTTACGCTCCTCTTACACAAGTCCTTGTTAGGGCTTTTATTCAGGATGCTAAAGATGGTGCCCCTGCTTCTCCCATGCCTGTTGGTTTTTATTCAGGATGCTAAAGATGATGCCCCTGCTTCTCCCATGCCTGTGGGTTTCCTACTGGTACCTACTGGTACAGAGTCCCACTTTCCAAACTGTTGAGGCTCTGGTTTCTAACCACTGGTTATTGAATTATTTGCACAAATCAGAAAGAGGAGAAATCTGAAATACCCCTCCTTTGGGAAAAGGATAGATACAGTAATATTGGTAAGAATACAGGGTAGGATCCCTTGGAATTGATGAAGAAATTGTGTTAGTACATCTCAAGCCCAGGAGAGAACTACATTGTTATCAGGTAGAATAAATAGAAGTTGTGTACACTTACATATGCTGTAAAATATGACACTTAATAGTCTGCATGTCTGGAAGTCCGAGGGTTAGCCCCACCTAGTCTGCTTTCAGACGGGTTGTGTTTCACTTAGATTTTACTGGCCACTGCTGACACGGGCAGTTCTGCCAGAAAAGACAGAGGTCCCGATGTACAGTAACTTAAAAACTGAAAAATAACTCAGTCAAGGCACAAGAGATTTTACAGTAATAGTTACAGTTCTTTCAGCTTTAGTGTGCTGTGCAAAGAGTTAAATAGTTCAAAGGCAGTTTCCTTTGGAGAATGTTTATTTGATCAAGTTCAGTGTGGCTTGGACCCCAAATAGAAATACCAACTTCAAACAGAGCACTACTATGAGAGAAGGAATAGTCTGTGGCCTTCCAGACCTCACAAGCTATGTTGGTTTGTTACACAGAGTCAAAACAAAGATATCCCTTAGAACAGATATACATTAACTCAGTGTATTTCACACACCACATCTTTTATCTCCCATCTGCTTCTCTGCCTGCTCCTTTGGGCTGTGACAAAGTCACTGAGATCCTGGATGAACTATAGACTTTTCAGTGAAAAGCCTTTTTGGTATGATTGGACCATCCAAACTATTTAGATTGTTAGAGAACATTAGAGGAGCTATTGCTCCTGTTTACTAAGTCTGAAGTACCACATCCTTTGGATTTTGGAACAATGCTTATCTTTGCTTCTTGGTTCCCTTTACATTGCAGGAAGCAGGGTGAGGAAGAACCCAGTGGGTGCTTCTCTTAGATGGAGCCTGGAAGATCTTGTTGGCTGAGGGGTGTTTTTGTTTTGTTTCTCCAGGTCCTTAGTTGGCTGAATCTTCAGACTTCTGATAAATGCACTAAGCCTTAAAAAAGCATTATGAATGCATGATGAGACACACCAAGTGCAGCCACTGAACATAAGAGTGGAAGCCATGCAGATGCTGTTAGCACAGGAAACTGATATCGGGCCAAATCTGAAGAGTTATCTTTGATCTGTCTCCAGATCCTCCTTTTATTTGTAAACATCCAGCTAATCACAGACTTCCTCTGACTTTGATAAAAGTGGAAGGAGCCGCATCCTCTGTAACCTCCGGGAAGGGCTGGAATTCTGCAGATGCTGAGGATGCGGGAATGGGGGTTCCAGCGCCATCTCGTGGCTCGCTGGGAACGCGCCCGTCCCTGTTCCCAAGGCTGGAATGCTTCGCTTCGCTGGGAGGAGGATGAAGCAGATCCTCCCGCAGCTCTGCAACCCCGAGCAGCTTCTGTGCTTAGGGCAGCTGGGCCATTTTAGAGCCTGCGAGGAGGGCACAGCGTTTTATCTCTAATCTCCCTTCCTGTGGGCTGCAGGCTGTCGGCAGTGCCAGCAGCTCTGTGTGTGCTCCACCCCACCCCACCGCAGTTGGCACTGAAAAGCAGGGTTTCTGCTGTCTCATCGGAAAAATGTGATTTAATATTCACAGGCAGCCCACCTTCCCGCACTCAGAGGTGGTCCCACACAGCACAGCCGATGTATTTGAAGGTGGTGGTAGGATGAAGCTCAG
Source organism: Malurus melanocephalus (assembly GCF_030028575.1). Lineage (NCBI taxonomy): Eukaryota > Metazoa > Chordata > Aves > Passeriformes > Maluridae > Malurus > Malurus melanocephalus. Next base: position 5,603 of record NW_026623891.1, on the reverse strand, counting down.
TGTGTGTGAGTTGTGTGTGATCTGTAAATGACAGAGATCTCGGACTGTGAAGTGCAGGCCGGCATCGTAATGAACAGCAGTGTAAAACAGTGATGTTTTCTTGAAAGAATAGTGCTCACATCCATACGTACTGTAGTTAGAACACCTTTTGTTTCTCCTTTGTTAGTTTACAAAAAGAGTACTTCCTGATCTCTGAACTAGTCATGCACGAATTACTTTGCAATAACAGCACCATTCCAGTGATTTTAAGAATGTGATGGGCAGACACTTGGCCTTGCTGCCAGAACAGCACTACTTTGAAGGCAGCAGTTTGCCCAAGACCTGCTTCCCCTGTTCGAAGTGCCCTCATGGCACAAAACAAAAGCCTTTTGTCCCAGCTGGCCTTTTTGCCCACCAAAAGTATGTGACATGGCACAGAGGGCAGCTAAAGGACCCAGACAAGCCTGGCACATGCAGTGAGTGAGTGAGGGTCTGGCCATAGTGCACACCAAGGTGTGGAGCACCACTCGAGGCTTTCCTCTCAAAGGTGAGCCAGGAAATTCAGCCCTGAGCTGGCCTGGAGGATGCTCTGGCAGGTAAGTAATGCAAAGAGCTGCTAAACCTGGCTTCATGTGCTGCCTCTGCAGGGTAGACACAGCCACGTGGGTCAGGGCTGCCACAGTCGCACAGAAACATCAAGGGTAAATTATCCAGAAGTGGCACAACCATATACTTCGTACAATATGATTTACGTGTCCTGAGAAAGAAGTCAATATACAAAAAAAAAAAAAACCCTGACAGCGCTGAGGATTGTCTTCAAAAGTTACATCCATGCATTTCCAATTTCTTGATTGTTCATATCAGACACAAAACTGCTCATATGTGTTATGAATTAGTTTGGTTGAAAGAGACTTACAGAAACTGTAACTACTTATATGATTTATCTGCATTTAACTTAAAATAAGAATTTGGTGTGTGTGTGTGTGTGTGTGTGTATTAAGTAAATACGTAACAGTTACCTCTGAGTTAGGCAAGATAAAAAAACCCACAACCAAAAATACAGGCAAATATGAAACAGTAAGAAGTATTCCAGAGTGGGGGTGTTCCAAACTATGAGTGGTTGAGGGGAAATAATACCCGTGCAATATTTTGAGCATCCACTAAGCCAAGCCATAACCACTGCTCAAAACTAGCACATGCAGTATCAAAAATAACTTCTGGGAGGTTTGGGAAGTGAAGCTTTTCCTCAGCAAATCTTTAGTTGTATGGAAAACAGAAGGCAAAGGAAAAAGAAGCAAAAGTTTCTGAAACAAGGTGATAACATTGCTTAAGGTTGTGTTCTGGTGGGATAGGGGTTGAAGGAAATGTGTGGCTTTTAAAAAGAATTCCTGACTGTGGTGGGTGCTCTGAATATAACTGAAGGATGGGTATTTAGAGCAAAACCACACATGGTGAGGTGGGAGGGACCACATCATGCTAGCAAATACAGTACTGCAGTGCGGGCTTCTGACTTTTAATATTTTTCTTGCATTTCTTTTCTGCATGGCAGTAGTGAAATAGGGACTTCTAAGCTTCTGAACAACTGAGAGAACCAGATTTGGAGAAGACATGAGGAAGAACTGGTCGGCAAAAGATTTCATAAAAACTCAGAACCACGTGTGCCAGATCTGAATTGGCACCACCTTTGCTTTTTTGACATACTACAGCAGTCGCAAAATGCACCAAAGCAGTCAAATTAGAACATGCAGTAAAAAATGTTTTGGACTCTTCTATGTATTATAAAACCTACTTCCTTGTGACTATTATTTACACCTGTTAAAAACAAATTTGAAGCCTTTCATGGAGCAGACAGAAAGAGGCAGATGCCAGGTGTTAAGGGCTGCACTGAAATGAATTTGCAGGATTTCTATTCATATGCTGGAGTGCTCCTTTTCTGAAATGAGGCTTCTTAGAGTTGCTGTCAAAAACTGTTTAGATTTTTTAGTTCAAACATTACAAGTGTATACTCATGTACAATGCTAAACTATCAAGTGTTAAAAAAAAAAGAAAAAAAAAGAAAAAAAGGGTAAGAGGTGAAAAAAATGTTAAAAACTGAGGACAGAGGGTCCATGAGGAAGGACAGGATGGTGAGAGAGAACCAGCTGACTTGATTTCCCCTGCTGCCATGATCATCACTTGCAAGCTGAAGAGGACCTTCCATGGAGCACAGTGCTTGTATGTGGAGAGTAAAGAAATGGTGCTCTGGTCTTATAGAAACTATGGTGAAAATTTTTAAACAAGGAGATGAGTAAATGTGAAATAATCTTCACAGGGCACAGGGTGCACCTTGTTCTGGAGCTAAGCCTTGCAAAAGCTGGCTTGAAGAAGAGAATCAGGTGTTCATGTTCAGATTTGAGCATTTTAGGAATCCTAATGTTTCCAGCTAAATTAATGGGGGAAAAAAAAACCCAACCAAAAAAACCAATAAGGCAGTAAATGTTCCAAATTAGGGCAAGCATGAATTAGAAAAATATTAATTTCTTTTGCTTTTCTCAGACAACAGTGGATCAAATTAAGACATGTAAGCAGACTAAACATGCTGATGATATTCTGCTGTAGTTATGCATCTTACTAATTCTACTCATGATTACAAAAGGATATTTCATTGTTCACTATAACTGTTATCTCAAGAAGAGTCTGTCTATAATTTTATTTATAATCGGCATCATTTTCATTACTGTTGTTACAAAGTGTGTACAATATTGTCTGTATTGCAGCTTGTATAGGGCATGTGTCTGTGCTTGCTTTACTCTTTTTGAGTTTATAAAGTTGCTATACAAATGCAAGAAAAGATGTTCAGGTATCTTTGAATGTGGTTGCTTAATCTAATGATGTAGCCCCCAGCATTTCAGCATATAGTTGTTGAAGGTATCAGCTCTATTAACACGTAACACCTTAAACATTGATGTAGGTATTTGAAAAGCTTTCAGTGCAGCACTGGAATGCTTACACTTCAGTCCCAGTGGCTGTATGGAACAAAGGAGAGGATGGTGAATATCTGGGCAAAGCCAGATACCACTGGGGACTCTGCTGGGAGAAGGCACAATGTAGCTGGGTTATCTAATAGAAAATGGGTGTCCTTTCGATAGAAAACATGAAGGACCTTCAGAGTAGGACCATCACAAAGCAGAAGAGAGAATGGAATACAGTTATAGCATCGCCTTCAACAGTATAAAGTGTAGGACATCTAGAACAGGCTGTTCTGTACCTTAGCAATTGCTTCTAGTCTATGTAGATATCAGTAAAGACATTCCAGGTTAGTTATCATCCTCTTTAAAGCTTATTCTGTGCTTTGCGACAGTATCTTTAATAAAATACTCTTACAAATCTGCTTATTATTCTCATTTAATTCCATCTTATACCTGAGTTAATAACAGTCCTGGCAACAGGGTGCAGTTCCAGTTACCACCTGCTTTATCAGCTCCTGTGTTTTTCCCATTCACCTGCTAATGACAAGAGGGAAACCAGAGATGAATAAATATCAAATAATCATAGAAATGAGAAAACAAGAGAAATTCATAGTCATACTCCAGTTCAATTATTATAAAAATCGTTTACACTAAGCATATCAGTAAATCTGAAAAATTAATCACATACTGATCTGAGTATGAACTATGTCTTTGCCTGTATTTACAATACACCATTTATCTTGTTTAAGACAGCATAATTTTCCAGCTTTACAGTTACTGCCAAAAATTACAGAATATTGTTTAACTCCATCACAGCAGTTCTAGTTCAAATTCTCTGTTTTCATTTATTTACCCCCTGGACCATACAGAGTATTCTTTTAATATCGTCAAAGAAGACCAAACAGAGTTTAAATACATTAAGGGTAGAATTCAGAATAATCCTGGCAAGGTGCAGAGGGAATCTGAAAATATACTATTTAATAGGAACAAGTGCAAACTGGAATCATTAGTCAAATAAAGGAATAGCTGCTTCATTTCATAGAATCCTAGAATTGTTTGGAAGGAACTTTAAAGATCATCTACTTCCCCCTGCAGGGACACTTTTCACTAGACCAGGTTGCTCCAAGCCCCATCCAACCTGGCCTTGAACACTCCCAGGGATGGAGCATCCACAGCTTCTCTGGGCAACCTGGGCCAGTGCCTCAGTACCCTCACAGTAAAGGATTTCTTCATTATATCTAAACTAAATCTGCCCTTTCAATTTCTACTGAAAAGAACTGATGCATTATTTTGGATCATATTCTGAAAATTAGTCTGCAACATCATGATGTTGCAAATAAAGGTAAAAACTGAAGTGTAGAAACTGGAATATCATCTGCTCCTTCAGAATCACGAAGGCAAGAGCTGGTAATGTCTCCAGTTTTGAGCACAGCACTTGAAAATTAAGATACAAGGTGCATGCAGAGAATCCAGGACAAAACCGTGAATGTCTGGAAACTGAGAAAACTGCTTCTGAGCACAGGTTGAGTGCTTTTAAGTCATTTTACAGAAGAGGTGGTAGAGGGAAAACACAGTGATTTTCATATATAAAATCTTGTAAAGAAAAATGGCAAAACTGTTTCTCATATCCACAGTCAGTATGAATAAAAACAATTGCCTTAAATTGCAGGAAAGGAGATCTTGGTTAAACACAAAATGGGACTAAATGACCTGTTGAGATCCTTTTCTGATCTGATTCTGTGATTACTGGAAAACGTTTTGCTTTAAAGTAATTTGCTTAGGACTGTCAGTAGAGTTGGTACTGGCTGCAAGAAAAGGAGGCTGCAGTTAAAGGAATAAAGAATTGACTGCCTAAAATGCACAGCACACCAGTTTATCTAGTTAGCACTAGCAATACTACAGCTTTTAATCATGCCTCAGCAAACTGTCAGAAGTCTATGTAAATAGACGTGCTTTAAAACCACTTAATTATAAAATAATTATTCCTTGAAGCATCAAGCATTAGTTTAATCAGTGTTGACAACTTCCATGATTTTATTGAGTCTAATCAATCTGAGGCACCTTGGTTTCAGTTGTGAGATGGTGCAGTGAGCTATTTTATTTATTTAAAAAAAAATAGACCTGCAAATTACATGGAAAATCCTAAAAGTGTAATCTGAACATATGCTACAGATTAAAAAAAGGTGAATAAAGCCATGTATGTTTTTTAAACTCATAATTTTAAACTAGGTTTATAATTTTAAGAGATGTGACTCATAATTTTTGAACTCCTGGTTTGGCACTATGAAATTACAGTGCCCTATATTCTGCTGTTCTGAATATTTCCATAGTACTGATCATGCATTTGTGTAATTTGCCAAAAACACGTTACACAGATTTGCAGAACTTTATTTGTTATTCACAAAAACAAAGGAGCACTTATTTAAGTAAGATGATGTCTTGTGGCTGCCCTTTAAATTAAAAAGGAACAGCTGTGCACAAAACCTGGAGGTATATAAATACAAAGTAAGTTTCATAGTTCCCCCCACATACACTATGGTTTTTAATGCAACACCTTGTCAGAAGAATGTTGGCATTTTTTACACTGGTAGTTCTTGTCTGAATTCCAAGTACCAGACATAGGTTCGCAAATATAAATGAGATGAAGAATTTAAATGATGAAAGGTATTGTGACAG
>NW_026623890.1:336837-338168 GCF_030028575.1 Malurus melanocephalus | reverse complement strand
ATCCACCCCTCCCGTCCTTTCTGCTCCTCTCGAGTGAGGATAAAACCTCGCCTGAGCTCTTCCTGTGCCCCTGCTGGAGGATTCAGGGCAATATTATACTTTTAATCCCAAAGGATGGATTTTGGGATTTCTCCTCAGCCCTGAGTCACTGATTTAACCATGGAGCAGAGAAGTTCGTGATGGGAAGGGGATGAACAGGTTCACATCATTCCCGACCCCCAGGGAACCACAGCACACTCTTCCCCCTTTCCGTCCCGGCTCCTGGTTTATTCAAAGCTGTCCCAGCCCATGGAAAGGGATTGGAATCCGATGATCTTTGAGGTTCCTTCCAACCCATTGCAGTCTGTGATTCCACAATTCYGGACTCCCCCAGGGCTGTTTCAGACAAAGCTCTGCCCACAGCCSAACATCCTCCTGGAAAATCCAGAGAGGAAGGCAGAACACCTCAGCAGAAACAGCCACAGCACCCCGGGCCATTCCAGGAGCCATTAGCGTGGGGTAGGAGCTCTGTGCAGCCTCTTTAATCGRATTTTGGGAGCTGGGATGGGCAGGTCCACCTCCACGCCGGGAATTCATCACCCACTGCCACCCTCCTGCCCTCACCCCCACGCTGTTACACCCGAATCAGGATTTTCCATCTCCTGGATTCATTTTGCAGCCATTTCAGCCTGTGCTGAGGTGTCTGTGCTCTGTGTGGACACCCCACGTGTGTTTTAATGGGAAAAGCTTCCCAAATAAATCCTTGGGACTCCCCCTGTGCCACTGAGATTGCACTGGATGAGGCCAAAGCTGTGTCCCATCCAGGAGCAGCTGGCCTGGGGGTGCCCATCTCCAAAATTTATCCTGTGACTCCCAATGTCTGTCCCAGGAGGATGAAGGAGGCAATCCTGAGTTAAACCAGGAATCTGGATGCATTTCACAGCTCTTGGGATAATTCCTAAATCCCTCCCCGCTTCTGAAATCCTCCRGAGCTCGTTCTTTCCTGCTCTCCATGGACAGCATCTTCCCCGCATCTCCTTTTAACCTATTTTAGTCTCCAGAGCGCTTGATGTGGTTGAATATCCCGRCATTTCCTTTTAATTTGGTGCCCGAAACGATGGCGGGGACCCGTCGGGAGCAGCCAGGACCGGCAATTACGAGCGGAGGAGCAGGGAAAGCGCACGGTGAAAAACGTGCGGCTAAAAATAACCCGGGGAGCAGGAGAAGGGCGGGATCCGGGAAGGGATCGGGAATGCTCAGGGATTGGGAGACACCGGGAGGCTCAGCCTGGATGGAGCTGGGCATCCCCTGCCGAGGGAATGACCCTAAAGCTGTTTATATTGGTGTATAAT
>NW_026623890.1:330620-335237 GCF_030028575.1 Malurus melanocephalus | reverse complement strand
AAAAATAAGAAAAAATTTGTGGTATCGAAGTAAAATCTCGGTGTTGGGTTTGGAGTGATGCGACGCCGCGCTGCTCCCTCCATATAAATGGGAATGGCCACTTTATAGTGGATTAAATTTGGAATATTTCCCCCCTGGAACTGGTAAAAAAATGCACCAAACGCATTTATTTTTTATTTACTTAATAATTTGTTTGTTTTCTTTTCGAAAGTAACCGCCAGGTCAAATTGGCGACGTCGCTTTTGTGCCTGAAGCAGGAGAAGCTTTAGTCACATTGAATCATATTTAATCATAAATTTAATTATGCTCAGACAAGGCCGATCGGAATATTTTTAAAGAACAATTTGAAGCAAATAATTGCACGTTAGTGAAACTGCGGGGGCTGCATTACCATGAGGAAAGGAAGGTTTATTCTTTATGGGCTCACAAAATAAAATCAGATTTTTCCTTTCCCGATGTGTATGGGGTTGAAGGAGAAATGAGGTGTTTTCAGGAAAAAGGGAGGGTTTTTTTTTTACAGAAAAGTGACCTGAGAATCCCCCTCAACTGCCCAATCATGGACAGGCTGAAAATCTTCACATTTCACCAGCCTGAAATTTGTGAGCAAGAGGGGACCTGGGATGAGCCCTGGGCTGTCCCCTGAACATCTGCTGCAAGAAAAGTTTGGAAAACCCCAACCCCTGCTCCAGATGGTCCAGCTGACCCCAAAACCTCAAATTTTTATGTGTTTTTTTCACCCTTTGGTGAAGCACAAACGCTGCAACCCCTAAAGCACTGCCCAGTCCATGTGCTCCTCCCATAGCCAACGTTTGTGCTTTCAATTTTAATCTTAATTTTAATTTGAGTTGTAATTTTAATTTTAGTTTAGTTGTAATTTTAATTTTAGTTTTAGTTTTAGTTTTAGTTTTAGTTTTAATTTAGTTTTATTTTAGCTTTAATTTTAATTTTAATTTTAATTGTAAATTTGCTTTTCATTTCAATTTCAATTCTATTTTTATTTCATTTTAATTTTCATTAATAATAAAGGACAAGGGCTAGGAGGGGAAGCTGATGGCTTTACAGCAAAATAAATTGCAAAAACTGGGGATGCTGCATCCAGCTTCAAACTCTTGAACCTGGGGCTGCGGCTCTACGTSGAGACCGATGATGGTGAGGCCWGCCTGCAGCGTTTGGGGCCAAATCCCCAGGAATTGGGAGCAAATTCTCAGGAATTGGGGTAAAATGGAGATGGGAATTTACAGCTGAGGGCGAGGGGCTCGGAGCCAGTGGGTTTGTCCCTAAAATCCATTTTTTGGGACTCGGTGGTGAGGTTTTAAGCCATTTCTGACCCCTTTTCTCCCCACAGTGGAACAGGACCGGGATATTTTCTCGCCCAAGCCCTACTGGAAGGAGTTTCGCTTCGACCTGGCGCAGGTGCCGGCCGGAGAGGCGGTGACGGCCGCAGAGTTCCGCATCTACAAAACACGGGGGATCCACGGAAATGGCAACGGCAGCCTCCACATCAGCATCTACGAGGTGGCGGCGCAGCATCCCAACAGGTGAGGGGATGGGAATGGGATGGGATGGGGTGGAAGTGGTGGGAATGGGATGGGAATGGGATTGGGATGGTGGGAATGGGGAGAATGGGGGTGGGAATGGAATGGGGATGGTGGGAATGGGAATGGGAATGGAGATAAGAATGGTGGGAATGGGAATGGCATGAATGGGAATGGATGGGTATGGGGGTAAGAATGGGGATGATGGGGATGGGGATGGGAATGAATTTGGGAATGGGAATGAGAAGGAAGGTGATGGAGTTGAGAAAGGGTGTGGGAATGGGTGTGGGAGTGAAGGAGATGGGAAGGGAATGGGGATGGAAATGGGGGTGAAGTTGATGAGAATGGGAATGGAAATGGAAATAGGAATGAGGGTGGGAATGGGAATGGGAATGAAGAAGATGGGAATGCGGGTGGAAACGAGGATGATGGGGATAGGGATGGGTACAGGAATGAGGATGGGAATGAAGGGAAAGGGAATTGGAATGAAGATATGGAGATGGGAATGAAGATGATGTGGAGGCCATGGGACTGGGGATGAAGATGATGGGATGGGAATGGGGATGAAGATGATGGGATGGGAATGGGGATGAAGATGATGGGATGGGGATGGGGATGGGGAGCCGCTCCAGTCCTTCCCCTCCCGGCCCCGCTGTGTCCGGCCACTCCCACGCTGTCCCCTGGGGCACTGCCACGCCCTGGCACCTCCACCTTTTCCCAGGACACCACCAGAGTGTCCAGCCCAGCCTGGAGCCGGGATCTGCCCAAACCCATCTCCCAGGACTCATTTCCATAATTATGRTCCTGCTGGAGCCCTTTGGGTGCTGTCACTCACTTGCCCCATTCCTGTAGGGAATCTGAGCTGTTCCTGCTGGACGTGCAGGACCTGCGTGCGGGGACAGAGGGGTGGTTGGTGTTTGATGTCACAGCCGCCAGCAACCGCTGGTCAGTGGATCCCAAATACAACCTGGGGCTGCGGCTCTACGTGGAGACCGATGATGGTGAGGCCTGCCTGCAGCGTTTGGGGCTAAATTCTCAGGAATTGGGGGCAAATTCTCAGGAATTGGGGTAAAATTCCCAGGAATTTGGGCCTAATTTCCCAGGAATTTGGGCCAAATTCTCAGGAATTGGGGTAAAATTCCCAGGAATTTGGGTCAAATTTCCAGGAACTGGGGCAAAATCCTCGGCAATTCGGGTAAAATTCCCAAGAATTGGGGTAAAATTCTCAGGAATTTGGGCCAAATTTCCCAGGAATTTGGGCCAAATTCTCAGGAATTCGGGTAAAATTCCCAAGAATTGGGGTAAAATTCTCGGGAATTTGGGCCAAATTTCCCAGGAACTGGGGTCAAATTCTCAGGAATTGGGGGCAAATTCCCAGAAATTCTCAGGAACTGCGACCCAGTTTCCAGGAATTGAGGTCAAATCTCCAGGAATTGGGGGAAAATTCTCAGGAATTGGGGTCAAATTCCCAGAAACTGGGGTCAAATTCTCAGGAATTTGGGTCAAATTCTCAGGAACAGGGGTCAAATTCTCAGGAACTGGAGTCATGTCCCCAGGAGTTGGGGTCAAATTCCCAGGAAATGGGGCAAAATCCTCAGCAATTTGGGTAAAAGTTCCAGCAATTGGGGTAAAATTCCCAGGAATTGGGGCCAAATTCCCAGGAATTTGGGTCAGATTATCAGGAATTGGAGTTTTCTTGGTGCTGTGGGATGTGCTGGGGGGTGCTCCCGGTGCAATTTTAAATTTCCAGCTGTGGTTTTTGAGTTCTGATGGCTTGATTTTAACCCTTTAATTGCTCCCTGTGACCATTTTGTGGCAGAATGGGATCCTCGGGAGGGCTGGGATACCAAAACCGCTGCAAATTCCTCTTATTTTCGATTTTTATTTTAACCAAACGAGTTGGGTTTGAGGCCAAACCCATCCCTGGTGCTGTCCCCKCAGGTCACAGCGTGGACCCGGGCTCTGCCGGGCTCCTGGGGCGTCGGGGACCTCGTTCCAAGCAGCCCTTCATGGTGACATTTTTCCGGGCCAGCCCCAACCCCTCCCGGATCCCACGAGCAGCAAAACCCCCGAGAAGACGACAACCCAAAAAATCCAACGATCTCCCSCACCCCAACAAGCTCCCGGGGATTTTTGGTAAGATAATTTCTGGTGGGATCCCTGTGAAAAACAGAGCTGTGCTGTCAGCAGCTCGAAATCCCGATTTTTTTAGAGTAAAAAGCTCTGAGGTTTTGGGATTGGAGGATTTTTGCAGTTTGGGAGGTGCAGGGAGGGTTTGGGTTGGATGCCCTCAAGGAAACGGTGTTTTGTGGTGATTTCTGAATATTGGAATTTTTGCCTCATTGCCCTTGGTTTGGGAGCCCTGGGAAGGTGTCACAGCTCCAGAAAGTTCAGAGGAGAGGAGCAGGAAAGCCCTGAAACCACAGAATTTGGGAAATCCTCAAAGTGAGGGTTTCCAGGGCTGAATTCCACCATCCCAATATCGGGATATCAATCCATAGGGCAGCGTGAAGCTTTTTCTCCCTTTGTGCAACAACAAAAACTCCTCTCTTTTGATTTTCCTGGGCTCATCCCATCCCAGGAGCYGGACCCAACCTCTGAGGGGGTTTTGGGGTATCCCAGGGCTGGAATTTTTTGTCCCTTTTCCCCACAGACGATGTCCACACCACAGATGGGCGGCAAGTGTGCCGGCGCCACGAGCTCTACGTCAGCTTCCAGGACCTCGGCTGGCTGGTACTTGTCTGCTGGGAGAAATAAATGATAAAAAAATTTAAAAAAACCCTCCATGATCCCATTCCCCTTTCCCAAGATGGATTCTCCCGCTCGTGGAGCCATCCTGAGAGTTGGGATGGCAAACATGAACCRCCACAACCCCCAAACCTCACCGGTGACCCCGAGCAACTCACGGCTCATTCCCAAAATTCAAAATAAACCCTCAAAACCAAAATAATAAAATATATAATAAATAAAATAAAACCCCCAAAATTCAAAATAAACTGCTGGCCCGGCCACGGGGGGAGGAGGTGGCTGAGTTTTTTGTGCAGGTGGGGGATGGATGAGGGTGAAACTCTCGATGAAATCC
>NW_026623890.1:324869-329559 GCF_030028575.1 Malurus melanocephalus | reverse complement strand
GTGTTTGCACATCTGGATAGGTGGTCACAAATCTGGGTGGGTGCTCGCACATCTGAGTGGAGGAGAGCACATCTGGATAGGTAAATGCACATCTGGATAGGTAAATGCACATCTGGATGTGCGCTCGCACATCTGGTTGGGCGCTCAAACCTTGGGCTCAGCCTATTCCAAGCAAGAAACCTTTAACGCCTCAGGGTTTTTTGGTTGCGTTTTTTTGGGTTTGTTTTTTTTTGGGGGGTGTTTTTTCCCCCCCCCCAAACCCATCCCACATCCCAGGCAGCGCTTTAATTTCTGGAATTTCCTGCCCTGTGAGTGTTTGGTTTCCCAGCCCGGCTCCGGTGGTGCTCGCGGTTAATTACAGGGAGCGCCGAGCCCTCGGCCCTCCCTTTGAAGGTTTCGTTTCATTTTGACTTTAACGAAGCTTCCAGGACCTGTCCGGAGGGCTGGGAACCATCCTGGAAGCTTGAGAGTGAGGGAAACACCCACCCCTCACCCCTAAAACCATCGCTGTTCCCAAAAGGGATCCAGGATGTGAATCACCTGGATCCGGCCGTGCTGGGAAGAGCCAGGGAGTGCAAATAGCAGGGTTGGGGAAGGGAAAACACCGGATTTCCGAGCCGGGAGAGCTCGGCCGGCCCTGCCCTAAATCGGTCGCACATGGAGGGGGAGGCTGGAGAGGGCTCCGGGTGATGCGAGAGACGGAGGGTGCTGCCCGGTGGCGAAAAAACGGGAAAAAACGGGAAAAAAATGCGTTCGGGGCGGGTCCTGAATGGGGAAAACCGGGAAAAAACGTGTTCGGGGCGGGTCCTGAATGGGGAAAACCGGGAAAAAACGTGTTCGGGGCGGGGAACACCGGGAAAAAGCGTGTTCCGAATGGGGAAAACCGGGAAAAAAACGGGTCTGGAGCAGGGAAAACTGGGGAAAAGGGTGTTCCAAATGGGGAAAATGGGGATAAAGTGTGTTCTGGATAGGGAACACCGGGGAAAAGGGTCCTGAATGGAGAAAACTGGGAAAAAAACGTGCTCGGGGTGGGTAACACCGGGGAAAAAGGGGGTCCTGAATGGGGAAAACTGAGAAAAAATGTTTTCCGGGCACGGAACACGGGGGAAAAGGGTTCTGAATGGGGATAACCGGGAAAAAAATGGGTCTGGAGCAGGGAAAACTGGGGTAAAGGGTGCTCCGAATGGGGAAAATAGGGATAAAGCGTGTTAGGGGCGGGAAACACCGGGGAAAAGGGTCCTGAATAGGGAGAAAAGGGAAAAAGCTGGTCCCGAATGGGAAAAACCGGAAAAAAAMCGTGTTCTGGGCAGGGAACACCGGGAAAAAGGGTGTCGCGAATGGAGGAAACCAGGAAAAAATGAATTCTGGGCGTGGAACACGGGTGAAAAGGGTTCTGAATGGGGATAACCGGGTAAAAATGTGTTCTGGGCAGGGAACATCGGGATAAAGGGTCCTGAGTGGGGAAAACCGGGAAAAAACGGGTCCGGGGCGGGGAAAACTGGGAAAAAGCGGGTCCCGAATGGGAAAAGCCGGGATAAAGCCTGTTAGGGGCGGGGAACACTGGGGGAAAAGGGTCCTGAATGGGGAAAACCGGAAAAAAAACGTGTTCGGGGCGGGAAAAAATGGAAAAAAAGCATGACCCGAATGGGGAAAACTGGGAAAAAATGTGTCTAGGGTGGGGAACACCGGGATAAAGTGGGTCCTGAGTGAGGAAAACCAGGATAAAGCATCTCCCAAGCAGGGAAAAGCGATCCAAAGCTGAGCCGTGTTCACAGAGGTGTTGTGGATTTAAGATTTTTAACTCAGGGCGGAGATTTTAAACTCCTGGCGCCCGCGCAGGAGCCTGACCCGTGCTGCCCTGATTTATGGTTTTTTTATTTTTTTTTTTTTTTTTTTTTTTTTTTTTTTTTTTTTTTTTTTTTTTTTTTTTTTTTTTTTTTTTTTTTTTTTTTTTTTTATTTTAGTCATTCATCTATTTTTGTGAGAAAAGGGCTCCAAAATCCCAAATTAATGCGGGGGCTGCCTGGTACCTGATCCAACACAAACCGCAGCAGGGACTGCCTGGAGCTCAGAACAAATATTTTTACAGGAAGATGGAAATAATCCCCCCATTCACCCGGGATTTTTGGGTGGGTTTGGAGCTTTTTCTGCTGTTTGGTGGCGCTGATGGGTTCCAAATGTCCCCCAGGTCCATCTGATGAAGCCCGAGGCTGTGCCCAAGGCGTGCTGTGCCCCCACCAAGCTCAGTGCCACCTCTGTCCTCTACTATGACAGCAACAACAACGTCATCCTCAAGAAGCATCGCAACATGGTGGTGAAATCCTGCGGCTGCCACTGAGGGATGGGCCCCATTCCTGGTCTGGGATGTGCCATTCCCATCCCTGAGTGTCCCATTCCATCCCTGAGTGTCCCATTCCCATCCCTGAGTGTCCCATTCCCATCCCTGAGTGTCCAATTCCATCCCTGAATTGTCCCATTCCCATCCCTGAGTGTCCCATTCCCACTTCTGAGTGTCCCATTCCCATCCCTGAATATCCCATTCCAACCCTGAGTGTCCCATCCCTAATTCTGAGTGCCCCCTCCCCATCCCTGAGTTTCCCATTCCCATCCCTGAGTTTCCCATTCCCATCCCTGAGTGTCCCATTCCCATCCCTGAATATCCCCTTTCATCCCTGAGTGTCCCATTCCATCCCTGGATGTCTCCTCCCCATCCCTGAATGTCCCATTCCATTCCTGAGTGTCCCATTCCCACTTCTGAGTGCCCCCTCCCCATCCCTGAGTTTCCCATTCCCATCCCTGAGTGTCCCATTCCCATCCCTGAATATCCAGTTTCATCCCTGAATATCCCCTTTCATCCCTGAGTGTCCCATTCCATCCCTGGATGTCTCCTCCCCATCCCTGAATGTCCCATTCCATCCCTGAGTGTCCCATTCCCATCCCTGAATGTCCCCTCCCCATCCCTGGATGTCCCATTCCAACCCTGAGTGTCCCATCCCTAATTCTGAGTGCCCCCTCCCCATCCCTGAGTTTCCCATTCCCATCCCTGAGTTTCCCATTCCCATCCCTGAGTGTCCCATTCCCATCCCTGAATATCCCCTTTCATCCCTGAGTGTCCCATTCCATCCCTGGATGTCTCCTCCCCATCCCTGAATGTCCCATTCCATTCCTGAGTGTCCCATTCCCACTTCTGAGTGTTCCATTCCATCCCTGAATGTCCCATTCCATCCCTGAATGCCCCATCCCCATCCCTGAGTGTCCCATTCCCATCTCTGAATATCCCATTCCATCCCTGAAATGTCCCATTCCAACCCTGAGTGTCCCATTCCCTACCCTGAATGTCCCCTCCCCATCCCTGGATGTCCCATTCCATCCCTGAGTGTCCCATTCCCATCCCTTAATGTCCCATTCCCACCTCTGAATGTCCCATCCCTATTTTTGAGTGTCCCATTCCCATCCCTGAATATCCCACCCCATCCCTGAATGTCCCATCCCTATTTTTCAATGCCCCATGCCCACCCTGAGTGTCCCCTCCCCTTCCCACCACAGCAAAACCCATCAAAAAAAACCAAAACAATCACCATCAACACCAAAATCAATCCCTCCCACCYCTCTCCACCAGTGGATGTAAATAATACAAAATTCCCTTCCTCTTATCACACATGGATCTATAAAAACATATATTTATATATAGGAAAAGGAGGATTTTTGGCTGATTCTGTTCTGATTCTGTGGCTGATTTGGTTTCCCCTCGTGCTGCTGCAATCTCAGCTGTTTCTGCCTGTGTATTTCCAAAAAAAAAAATTCCCTTTTGTGCAAATTAAAAGTGCTTTTAATTCCCTTTAATGAAAATATCATCAGCCAATTAAGCAGCTCCCAGCTCCTGTTTACCCAAAATTCACCAAACTCAGCCAGCTGGAAAAAAAAATTAAAATATCCACGTTGAGCTAGAAAATAAACACAAATTCTGGAAAGTAAACACCGAGTTTTTCTTGCTTTTTGTTTTTTAATGTCACAGCACAACAGGGCTCTGTTTGGAGGACGTTTTGCAATGAAAAAAATACTCAGGATGGGCTAAAATTGTACCTGTTTGGTTAAAAATGAGMCCTGGTGTGAGTTTTGGGTCAGGCTGTGCTCGGCCTGTGGGTTCCCAGAGGGGCTGTGACCACACCAGTCCTTCCCCGAGTTATTTGCACAATTAAATTATTTATTTGCTCTGATTGGAAAAGGAAAAAGCYTGTGCTGGTTCTCAGCTCTGATACCTGGGGGATTTTATATCAATTAATAAGAAAAAAACTGGCACAGGCAGGGAAAAAATCCCAATAAATTTACCCAAAAAAAAAGAAAGATTTGCTCCCTGTCAATGCCCAGTTTCACAAGGAAAGATTTTTGCTTTTTTTGAGATTTAATTCCACACAAAATCTGTTTTAGGAAGTGATCCTGGCTCTTTCTGCAGGGAGAGTACCCAGGGCTCTGCACTCCCCAAGGGTTTTCTGTAAAATTTGGGATTTAAACAGCAAATCCCAGAGGAAGGGGAAGGCTGGGCTGGTTTGTGTGTCAAGATTCACATCCTGGGATCTCACCTTGTCCCAGTTCCAGGATGATGGAAAAATCAGGCAGTGAATCAAAACAACCCTTAGAAAAAACCAGAAACCCCATGGGGCTCTCCCAAACACCCCCAAAATCCCAAATT
>NW_026623890.1:319291-322682 GCF_030028575.1 Malurus melanocephalus | reverse complement strand
CTTATAATAATTATTATTACAATTAAAATTACAATTAAAATTACAATTATAATTACAATTATAATTACTATTATAATTACWATTATAATTACTATTATAATTACAATTATAATTCAGGGCTGCTGCTATCAACATGGCCAAAACAACCCAAATTTGGTCCCTGCACGATGCTGAGACATTTTCTCTCCAGTCCCTGCCTGCAGATGGTTTTACCTGGCCCTGTGTGCTTGAGAATGAAGTTTTCATCATCAAATTTCTTGCCRTAGATGGATTTGCCACCGGTGCCGTTGTGGTTGGTGAAATCCCCAGCCTGGCACATGAACTGGGGGATGACCCGGTGGAAGCTGCTGCCTTTGAAGCCAAACCCTTTCTCGTGGGTGCAGAGACAGCGGAAATTCTCTGTTTTTTKGGGGGTGAAAGGGTGGAATTGAGAGTTGTGGCAGCCCTGGGAGTCACCAGGAGGGGAGGTTGAGCTTTTTCCTCGCTCCTCACCCGCGGTCATGGGCACCACGTCGGAGCGCAGCAGGATCCGCAGCCGCCCCGCCGGTTTGTTCCCAATCTTGATGTCCATGAAAACCTGCGGGTTGACCCGGGATTTCTTGGCAGGAGGTTCATCCTGAGCAGGAAAAGAATAAAAAGCCAAGTTGAGGTGACATTTCTGCCTGGAGAGGCATTACACTCTGATTTTTTCTGGTTGTTTTTCCCACCTCCTGCGCCTCTGCTTTGGGGGCTTCTCCTCCTCCCTCCTCCTTGTTCTCCTCCAAAGTCTTCCCTGAAAACTTCTTCAGCCATTCATCATCTGACCAGACTGCAGCCACAAAAAGGAAAGGTCAGAGCACAGGAATTGATCTGAAGGAGCTCTGAGCATCCCTAGGCATGTTCTCCCCCTCCCAGGGATGTTCTCCCTCAAACAGAGATATTTTTACTCATCCAGGGATGTTTTCCCCCTCTCAGGGATGTTTTCCCCCTCTCAGGGATGTTCACCTTCACCCAGGAATGCTCTCCCCCACCCAGGAATGTTCTCCTGCACCCAGGGATGTTCTCCCCCTCTCCAGAATGTTCTCCCCCTCTCAGGAATGTTCTCCCACACCCCAGAATGTTCTCCCACACACCAGAATGTTCTCCCCCTCTCAGGAATGTTCTCCCACACCCCAGAATGTTCTCCTCCTCTCCAGAATGTTCTCCCTTACCCAGGGATGTTCTCCCCCATCCAGGGATGTTTTTCCCCTCCCCAGAATGTTCTTCCCCTCCCAGGGATGTTCTCCCCCTCCCCAGAATGTTCTTCCCCTCTCCAACCCCAGCTCACCAGGCCTGGATGATCCTTCTTTAATCCTCATGGGTTTGGCCAGGTTCACCCGGATTGTGCGGCCAAAGAGCTCGGACTCGTTCTGGAGAGAGGGGGAAAAAACGCACAACAAAGCCCCCCCAAAAGGTAAAAACCCACCGTGCCCCCCCAAAGCCCTGCAGATGGCACAGTTTGTGTTCTCTCTGCAGCCCAGAACCTCAAATCCCATGGAACAGGGAGCAGGAGTGGGAACAGGAATGGGAACAGGAGTGGGAACAGGGCCCATACCATGTTGTCAATAGCTGCTGCTGCATCCTGCCAAAAAAAAAAAAAAACAAAATAAAACCATTATTAACGTTTCTTCTCAGCACAGCCATGTCCCAGCAGCTCATTATAAAGATGATTATTATAAACCTCATTATAAAGGTTTTCTCAAAGCTCCTCTATCCCAGGGATGTCTGAACTGATGGATTTTGTAAAAGCCATATCCAAATCCCACCCACATGGGTCTCATTTTCCAAAGGCCAGTAAACCCCTTGTATTTAGGATGTTTTATTGCTGCCATGAGCATTTGGGAGAGGAGGTGAGGTTTGTGCACAAAGCCCAGGTCAGATTATAAAAGGAAAAATACGTGACAGCCCATGGTGGCCATAAAGCCAAGAAACCCACCCAGGGATGGTGGCTGGGRAGCAGTTTGGAAATGGGAAAAGTGGGAATTTCAACCCAAAAGAAAATGGGAAAAGGGGGAAGGTGGAGGAGCAGAGTCTTAATGCCGTGGTGGGTAACCCACACCCGATTTCTTAGACTGCCTCCGACGGGAAAAGGATCCATCCCAAAGGGGAGCAAAAACCCCAAAAGGCTCAAGCATTTGGTGGGTGCTCACCTCTGCCAGCTCGAACTCCACAAAGGCGAATCCCCGGTGCTTTTCTGGAGGGAGGGAAGGGGAGAGTCAGGGGGATTCTACACGGGGATTCCAACCCGTCTGCATCGCGGGAACATCTCTCCCACCCCAGTACAAACCTCAGGAACATCGCTCTCACCCCGATCCGCGCCCCGGAGATCCCATCCCGGGAATGCTGGTGCCACCCCAATCCGAATTTCGGGAAACATCGCTCCCACCCCAATCCGCACCCCGGGAAACACCGCTCCCATCCCGATCCGTGCCCTGTGGAACACCGCTGCCACCCCAACCCACACCCCGGGGGTTCCATCCCGTCCCCATCCCGGGAAACACTGCTCCCACCCCGATCCGAATCCCGGGAACATTACTCCCACGCCAATCCGAATTCCGGGAACACTGCTCCCACTCCAATCCGCACCCCGGGAACACCGCTCCCACCCCGATCCGCATCCCGCGGATCCCATCCCGTCCCCATCCTGGGACACCGCTCCCATCCCAATCCGAATTCCGGGAACACCGCTCCCACCCCGATCCGAATCCCGGGAACACCGCTCTCACCCCAGTAAGAACCCCGGGAATCCAGCTACCACTCCGACCCGCACTCCGGGGATCCTATCCCGTTCCCATCCCGGGAACACCGCTCCCACCCCAATCCGAATTCCGGGAACACCGCTCCCACCCCAATCCGAATCCCGGGAACACCGCTCCCACCCCGATCCGCATCCCGCGGATCCCATCCCGTCCCCATCCTGGGAACACCGCTCCCATCCCGATCCGAATTCCGGGAACATCGCTCCCACCCCAATCCGAATTCCGGGAACATCGCTCCCACCCCAATCCGCACCCCGGGAATCCCATCCCGTCCCCATCCCGGGAAACACTGCTCCCACCCCAATCCGATTCCCGAGAACATCGCTGCCATCCCGATCCGCACCCCGAGGATGCTCCGGCCCCAATCCGCACCCCGGGAATGCTCCGGCCCCCCGAGCACGCACCCGTCTCGTAATCCAGCGGGATCTGGATGTCGGTGATGTCTCCGAAGGGGATGAAGGCGGCGTGCAGAACCTTCTCGTCCACCTCCTCGGCCAGCCCGCCTGCGGGGCGGTCAGCGGTCACCGGGCACCGCCGGCGGCCCCCGGGGGCTGCCCCGGCCCCGCCACTCACCCACGTACAGCACCCGCTTGGTGGCCGCCATCGCGCCCCGG
>NW_026623890.1:304607-318478 GCF_030028575.1 Malurus melanocephalus | reverse complement strand
TCAGAGCCCCCTCTGCAGCCCTGGCACGCTCCATCCACCCCATTCCGGGCTTTTCCAAATTCTCCGATCCACTATGGAACAGAAGTGTTCATCTCCAGCCTGAACGAGGGATTTTAGCTGTGGTTGGACTCGATGATGGTCGGGTATATTCTCCAAACCTCGAGAGTCCATGCTTCCTTCTGACAGAATTAGTGCGTGCTCTAGGTTTACCTAAGTCAGGCTTTTCATGGCAGAGGATCRCCCAAAATAAGTTTAGAAAGAATTTGTCAGCCCCAGTGCTGCCTTAAGAATATAAAACAGCACCTGAACCATTAAACAGCCAGCTGAAAGTGTGGAAATACAAACTAAGAACAGCAGAGCTTTTCYGTACCAGCTGATGAGAAAAAGGGACCCAAATACTTGTACCCTGCACCCGAAAACACATCCCAATCCCTTCTTAGATCACTGCTTACAGATATCACTCCTTCACACGCTGCCCCAGGCATAATTTTAACCCAACTGCCTCAAAATAATCATTATCCAAAAGTAGTAAACAGATTAAGTCAAATCCCAATTTAATGGTTTAGCACCTGATAAGTAACCATGAGTTTAATTTAATAAACCACACCACATTTATTTATCCATCAGAGAGAAATGATGACAAACACAGTGCAAGTTTATTMCTTTATTGATAAATGTTTCCCAAACTTTCCAAACTGGATTGTTCAATTAAACACAAACTCACAAAAATACTTCCAGCCTAAAATCCTCRACGTCCTCTTTAGAAGACACAAGGGGCAGCTCTGTTCTGGCAAAGTTTGCAAACCCCCTTAGTTCTGGTTTTGGAAACCTTGAGCTTCAGAGTTGGCTTTTTTAAATAAGATCTGAAAGATTAATTTACAAAATGCAATATAATATATGATATGATGCACGGCCTTGAGATCTGCAGGACAGTGAAGGATCTTCAAACATCTTGAGCTGATGTCTAGGAAGGGGCTATTTGGCTTCKTTGTATCCTGAAGGAAAAAGGAGAAATAAATTATTCACACATTTCATATCCCTGCTCCAGGTCAGGAATATTCCAGCATTCCAAGCCATAAGGACTGCAATATAATTTGGAAGGTGCAGAGAAACTGTTCACAGTTCAGTTGTCAGATGATCAGAAATCGTTAAAACTCAAATTATTTCTAACATTTAATACATTCTGAAGGTTTCCAGGATAAGGAATGGGCATTAAGAGCCTGTTTAGCCCCAAAATCACCAGAAATCCTGGTGTCTATTTCCCAGATTAGCAGCACCACAACACTCATCCCCAGGTATTGGTCCTTCCTTGGCATGTCAGCTGCAAGAAACACTT
Source organism: Malurus melanocephalus (assembly GCF_030028575.1). Lineage (NCBI taxonomy): Eukaryota > Metazoa > Chordata > Aves > Passeriformes > Maluridae > Malurus > Malurus melanocephalus. The sequence continues at coordinate 317,142 of NW_026623890.1, read as the reverse complement.
CAGAGACTTCCACAACATCATTCTGATGTTTATTTAAGGCATCTAATGAAATCAGATTATTTTACTTTATTCCTTAGGTTCTACATAAAGATTCTGCTGGGAGGAACTACATTAGGAGCTTTTTGCTGGTAAAGATGCACTAAAAATCAGACAAGTGCTGGACACAGACCCACATAAATTGTTCAAAACTACAATTGTGATTTATTTACTGATTCTGGAAGCTTTTATGTGAAGCTGAGGACTGAGGCACTCACCAGTCATCCTGGTTCAAGAGGTAGCAGCAACCACACCCACTTTCTGGGCAGCTTCTTTCTTGGCTTGGTGAGCCTGCAGCACTGCCACGGCCTCCTCCACCTTGGGGGACAAAACCCAGTGAGATTTTTCTCCCTCCTCAGAGCCCTCCATAGCCCTCCCACAAAAAAGGAACACAGCAGCTGACCTTGGAGCGGAGGGATTCTGGAGATTCCAGCATGTGCAGCAGCTCTGAGTTGTCAATCTCTAGCAGCATTCCCGTGATCTTCCCAGCCAGGCTGGGGTGCATAGCTTGGATCAGAGGGAACAAACGTTCTCCTGAGGGAAAAACAGAGTTCAGATAGATGAGTTTTGATTTAAAAGTCAGCTTTGAAACCTGARGGGATGAGAAAGAATCTGTGATTTTACTCACCCAGCATCTGTTTCTGCTCCTGGGGAGGGGCAGCAGCCAGCATGGAGGCTGTYAGTGGCTCCTGGCCCTGCACATGAACTGCAGGCTGAGGTGCCTAAAAAGGGTTATGAAATAGCTGTGAGGCTGATTGCTTCATATTTAGACAGTATTAAGACATTCCCTTCTAAATCACGATTTTTGTCAAGCCTACAGCACACTTCAGAGAAGCATGATCAAGTCCTGAGCTCAAAACCCTGGAAAATCACATAGGGGCACTGTAAAAATCTCACAAAAACTGGATCAAAACACCCTGAGATGTTGAGAAAGGCAGGTGTGGGTGCTGCTCTTTCTTTCAATGATACCCCAGTGAGAGCTTGGCAAAGAAGASAGACTTAAATGGTTGCAAAACATGAATAAAGAACCAAGAAAATTATCCTTTAGTCTGGTTAYGGAAGGGCTTGTGAGTACAAGACAGATCAACCAACCAGAGTGCCCCTGGCAAAGGYACAACTGCCAGGTTTTTAAATTCCAAATTAGCACTGTCTGGGTCATAAAAGCAGCTTGAAGTTTCTATAAAAACACTTCATCTGCATGTGAAACTGCAGGRACTTCCCAGCCCAGCCCCTGGTGGTACCTGCAGGGGTTGGACGCCCGGGTGTGGGCTGCGGACACTGGAGGCGTATTTGTAAGGAGGGACAGCCCTGGGAGCAGGGGCAGCTACAGGAGGACGAGGAGCCAAATTCTGTGCTGCTGTGCCAACACCTGCAAAGGAAGGAGAGCACGGTGACAAACCCTTGCAGCAACAGGCAAACAATCAGGATGTCTGGCTTTAATTCTGAATTCAAACTGTGTATGGTGACACTTCTTTAGGAACCAAAGTGTAGTTGGCAACTTTAGGAAGGGGCTTGGTTCTCCTTAAAACCAATCCTTGTCTTTTTCCACACCTTGTGTTTTTTAGCTGTTCTTTGGAAATAAAATGAATCTGGAAGCTACAGCTACAGAGCTTTTTGAGTGCTGTTGCAGAGGTGTAGAGATGAGTCCCAACAGTGGAAAAGAACCCATCTGGATTTCCACTGCTGTGCTGTAGCACCGAGTGCCCCCAGCCCTGCACTGCACAGCGAGGAACAGGAACAATAAGGTGCTGGATCTGCCCTTTGCAGACATCCCATCTTTGGGAGTGGAAGTCAAATCTCCACAGCATCCTCCTCCCTCCCAGAAAAGTGGAAAAGGCCAGGAAAGGGAAGGGAAAAGCCCTCCTTACCGACTCTCTGGGCAGCAGCTGGGAGGCCCCGGGAGGCGGCGGCGTTGGCGGGGGCGAGGTGGCGCAGGGCTGGCCGCGGCCCCGACTGCCGCATGGCATTGGGCATTCCCTGGAAACCTAAAARATGGAACCAGGGGAAATGCTCAGAAGGGAACCAGCTAGCAAATCAGACAGTCAGCTATGGGGTTGTGCATGGGGAAAATCAGAGAATCRCAGAGAATCCCAAGGATCAGAGTCCAGCTYCTGGCCCTCACAGGATCATCCCCRCTAAGGAAAGCAGGAATTGTTCCTGGTGGGAAGGGGAATCACCAAAACAGCCTTGAGCACTCTCACCTTGAGGCCTTCCTCCTTGCTGCCAGCGTGGGTTGGGTCTCATCTGGGTCATTTGGTTGGGTGCATAGTAAGTGGGTCTGCTCTGAGCCTGCAGGAAGARCAGATCAGCTCAGAGACAACATCCAAACGCATCAAATAAACAATCAAATAAACAACAAATGTTGTTTACAACATGTTTTGGCAGTGGTTGCCAGGACTCAWCACTCCAGTCAGATTAAGAGAACAGACAGCTGGCAAATCACAGAATTAACTCCACAGGCTGCACCCCTCAGTAGGAGCTGTTTGCTTACAGGCATAAGAAAATCTCAAGGAGATTAATACTGAACCAAAACAGGTTAAAAAAAAACCCTCCAGCAGCTCACCTGGGGCACGGCAGGCATGAAATAGCCACCAGCAGCAGGCTGGAACTGGTTGATGATGGTGTTGGCGGGCAAGGCCCTCATGCCAGCGATGCGCTGCATGTACTGGTTGGTGAGATGAGCCTTCCTCTCCTCCTTCCTCTGTGCCAGGGCCACGTAGAGGGGTTTGGAACCCACGATGCGCCCGTTCATCTCTGTCACAGCTTTTGTGGCCTCCTCTGGAGAGGAAAAGCAGACAAAGCCAAAGCCTTTGCTCCGTCCATCTTCCAGCATCACCTGTGGTAAAGATCAATTGCTAATGGAGCACCAGCAAAACAGAGCTTGAAAATCTGTGTTTTTTCTTAAATTTTATGTAGGTGGGAGGTRATTTGTTGCAGAGGTGTAGAGACAGGTTCTCATGAAGAGCCACCTGTCTGGATTTGCTCTGCGTTGCTGTCAGCACCATGTGTCCCCAGGCCCACACTGCACAGTAAGGAATGGGAAAGATTTGGTGCAGTTCTACATGCACGAAGTGCCATTTCATGCTTATCACCTCAAATAAGCATGTTTGCCACTTCCTGCCTCCCCTTTTGGTAAAATAATGAAGTTTTCAGTAAAATCTCATTATTTACCAGCCCTGGTGTTTACAGAATCACAATAACACAGGTAAAACAGCCCTTTAACCCCACGTGAGACAAAAGTTCCTTCCTCAGGTTTTACAATCCAAATAACCCCCAAATCCCACAATACCTTGGCACTTGTTATTGACCCAAAAGGGGAGAACTCCTTCCTCAGTTTTTCATCATCTATAGTGTCATCTAGGTTTTTAATGTACAGGTTAACACCCTGCAAGGGAGAGAACAGCATGACATTCACAATGTTAAAAGAAAATCTTGAGCACATCAACTGTTACCCATCTGCCAGAGCCGTAATTTATCTGAAAACTCTTAATTTAGCATCGTGTTCCTTCCACAGCACCCAAAGCTGAAGGTGATAAATGTTGCAAAGGCGTAGAGACAAGTCCCACTGTGGTGAAAGGGAGCTTGTCTGGATTTCCTCTGCTTTCCTGTGGCATCACCACGTGTCCCCAGTCCAGCACTGCACCTCAGCGACTGGGGGAGTTCCAGATGCCACCTCTGACACGACCCAGTTCTGCCATAAATTACAGACAGCASTGCAGAATTGTGCTGTCTCTTCCCACCCCTCCAGGGATCCCCATCTGAAAGTCAAGGAGACTCCATGCCTGTTTTCTCACATCCTCCTAAACACTTTCACTGCCAAGATTAAGCCCTGATGCCCCCTTTGCCACCAAATACAGCAGAGACACCTTTGTTTTAACCCAGGACAATGACTATTTAGCAATACCATTTCAGCAATTCCTTCAACAGACCAGAAATGGTGCTCAAATTGAGAAAAGGAACAGATCATTCACCTGATACCGGCTGAGCCTCTCCTGTTTTAGCTGTTCAAATCTCCTTTTCAGCTCTGCCTGGCGCTCAGCTTTCTTCTGTGCTCTGCCCACAAACAGCATTTTYCCATTGATATCCTTCCCGTTCATTTCTTCCACTGCCTGCACAGAGGGTTCAAGAGGAAACTCTCAGCTGCTGCAGCAAGACAGCCCCTGCTCCTGTCAGAACAGGACTGCCCAAAGCTGACGTTGTGCCCCTGCCTGTCGGTCAATAAATCAAAGTTTGCACGTTACCTTTGCACTGTTTCTGTGAGCAACAGGCTCATTAAAGACAAGCTGATGTTATCAGGACAGATCAAGCTGACACACCACGGAGTGCTGAGCTAACTTGGAAATTCATCCCTGCCCTTTCTTGTAATTGAAACTACATTTTAATAAGCRTTCTGCTCAGAAAAGAGCATTTTTAAGCAATGTTCTCACTCTAGGTGCCCTCCTCCTCCCTAAGCCCTGCACTGTAGTATTTATTTCTTYAGCAATTAACATTCTTGATTATAGCACTGCGCTGTGTGTGGATCTAGGAAACTGGAGGAATGCCAAGCTACCCTTGAATGTCAAGCTATCAAGGTGCAAAAGGTTTCCAAGTTCCCACATCTAGAAGAGGTCATGCCCGAGGCAGAATTTTCTTCCATTTCAGAAATAGGCTCCCAAGATAAAGTTTTTCTTCTCTGAAATTACTCAAGCAACATAAAAGTTGGTCCTACCTTGTTGGCCTCTTCATGTTTTTCAAAGCTTACAAAGCCAAAGCCTTTGGATTTTCCAGTGGGGTCTGTCATCACTTTAACACTCAGAGTTTTACCTGTTACCAAAGGACAGGGTTAGTAAAAAATATTAGAAATATTTTAAGRTTATTAAATTTCATATAACAGCCCTCAGCCTCAAAGTGATCCAGGTAGAGACTACACAGCAGCAGCACTCAAACTACCACAGTTCATGCAATTTACAGCCTCAATAAAAGTATTTTGTATTTACCATATTTGCCAAAGAGCTCCTTTAGTCTTTCATCATCCATGTCATCCCCAAAATTTTTAATATACACATTGGTGAATTCCTTTGCCTTGGCTCCCAACTCAGCCTCCCTCTCTTTACGAGACTTGAATCTCCCAACAAATCTGTAAGATAAAAAACATGAAAATCCCAATGAACAAATTGGTTTCGAGAGCGAAAAAACAATGTGTGACTTGCGGCGAGGCAAAAAAAATGAGTGTGTAGTAGGAGCTGGGAATGGGGACAAGAAAGGGTGACAGCAGAGGACAACAAACAGGTCACAGATCAACCAGAAAAATCACYTGTGCTGTGGCTGGYCAAGGGTGCCCACCCAGCTCCAGCGGCGAGCAGACAGAACCCACCCCAGCCCGCTCGCAGAGAGGTGGCAAATCAAACCCACCAGTCCTGGAATGGAGGGGTAGCAGGCCATGGCTTGGGCAGGGTCACTCACCAGCCCTGGAGTGGAGAGGTAGCAGGCCAAGGCTTGGGCCAGGAGAACCAGTGCCTTGTGTGTCCCTGTTAATACCGAGATGCATCCCGGAGCATGTGAGCGCTGCTGCTGCCGCCTGTGACACTCACACTTTGCGGTCGTTGAGCAGCATGCCGTTCATCTTCTCGATGGCTCTATCTGCAGCATCCTGGGTCTCAAAGTGCACAAAAGCGTAGCCCTTAGAGCCATTCTCATCACACACCACCTGCGGGAGAGGGGAAGGTGTCAGTGTCCCTCCTCTGTCACGGTCAGAGGGTGAAAAGATGTCACTGCTGAGGGTGACACCATCTGTGTGTCAGATCTGTGCACTGCATGACCAAATCTGATGTGATTTCAACAATCCCTGAGCTTTTGGGCAACTCTGCCTTTCAGAGATTCTGTTATAACACCAAGGACATTCAATTCTCATTCRTTTAAAGAGCTGGACTTGATGAGCCCTATTCCAACTCAGAATATTCTGAGATTCTRCTCCTCACACAGAGAAAACATTTCACAAGAACTGTCCCTTTCCTTTCCCACACTCAACTCTCTGCTCATGTCCCCACCCTGCCAGAAGTGGACAAAATAACCACATCTCACCTTGCAGGACAAAATGTTTCCAAACGCTGAGAATGTGTCATAAAGTGCCTTGTTATCAATGGATTTGTCCAGGTTCTTAATGAAGACATTGCCAACCCCTGATTTCCTCAGGGAAGGGTCCCTCTGAGACCACATGATGCGAATGGGTTTTCCTTTGATCACATCAAAATTCATGGTATCGAGAGCTCGTTCAGCTGCAAGAGAAGCCAAAAATAGATTTTTGTGGTTGGTTAAAAAAAATTAAGTTTTCCAGTGGGTGGGTGATCCTTTTCTCTGATTTTTATTCAGCTCGTGGAGACATTTGGGGTATTATCAGAGGTGATTAATGACTTTAAATTCAATGTTTCAAGGGAGGTCTTTGCAGCACAGTCACTAATTATATAAAAGGTTTCACAGAATTTAAATTTACATTATAGCAATACATTAACCACCASAGCAAAAATGAATAGCAAAATGCCTGGGGTTTATTAGCTATATTCTGAATTATTATAAAGTTAAATTGCTTCACCCAAAGGAAAGGAAAACTAGGAAACTGATTAAAAAAACGAAGTAACAAAAGTGACTGTGTGGCTGTTTTGCTTTTCATGAAGCTCCCATCTCCCCATCCTCATTTCTATTCAGAGAGAAGGATCATCTCCCTGTCAGGTCAGGGAAAATGTGCACGAACACATGGCTGGCTGCGAGGACATGAGTCAGCCTCTCCATAACTTATGTGGCCAAAAAACAATTCCCAACTTGYTCAAGCTAAAGATGACAAGAGAGTTGAGAAAATTCTGGGGAAAAAAAGTTCATAAACCTCATCTGATTAATGGGAAAATGTTTATCTAAACTCTTAAACCTCAGCACTGTCATTCTGACCTGCACTGAAMCCCCCCTCCACGAGGCTATTTCTGCTGCTTACTGGTGTATTAAAAGGATCATTACGTACACACATCAGGATCTTGTTCATAAAATTGAGATGCTTGGACTGTTCTGTGCCAGAAAACACTCCCAGCATGGAGTGAGAAGAGAAGAAAGAAAGACTGTTAATTCCCAGCATGGAGCAGGCAAAGAGATGGAAAGAAATGCATTAAAATCAAGGAAAATTAACAGGGCAAAACATAAGTTTTCCAAATTTGTTTGGCTCAGTTCTCCCAGGCCTCCTTCACCCTGTGGTATTTGCTGATTCGATTACAGGAGCAGAAAATACAAGGAAAAGGCCAATTTGAACATTTTTCACATGATGTGGCTCATGCAGCATGGCCCAAAATCACCTCCAGGAATTCCAATGGAATATTGCCTACAAAACCCTATACTCTCTACCCCTAACACCAGCTCAGAAAATTTCTCAGAATTTTTCATGTGCTTTGAAATGTTTTTTTTCTTCCTGTTGCTTTTTAAATTGAAGTGGGACCATCACTGCTCTCCCCAGTTCTCCACATATAAATCCAGTTGGAAACAAGCTCTGCTGGATTTCATTCCTAAGGTAATCAGGCTTGAAAAAAATGTAATTTAAGGTCTCCAACAGCTCTGTTTAGACAAAGGTGTTAAATGCAATTAACTGCCAGCTAAAATGATTCCTCAGCTGCTGTTTCAAACCCATRCAAGCCAGGCTTTTCGTGTAGTCCTTTCCTAGTAGGCAGCTCAGCAGGCAGCCCGGTGCAGCTTGTCAAATTTGGCAGTGTTTATTTATAGCAGGCAGAGGCCCTGCAGAAGCATTTGCTGGCAAGGGCACACACTGGGTGGATGTGGCACTGGCAGCAGGAACAGCCTCCTGCTGGAAGGGGACAAGCAGTGGCTGTGAGCAGGGGTCCAGAGCAGTTAGGAAGTTACTCCCAGTTTTTAGCAGCTCCCTGAGTAGATACTATTGCACTGCTCTTTCAGCAGGCTGCTGCTGTTCCACGCTATTATTACACCATCAGACTCTCGGTGAAAGCCCTACATGGATTCCCTGAGGGATGTGTGCCATACCCACAGGTGGAAATGCAATCCCACTACACCAGGACCTCAGAAAACCTGTAAGGGATCTGCAGGAGTTCTGTGAATGACTCACACCAAGCACATCTGATTCATTTCCTTCATCTGAGCAAACACCTTCTCATTTTCTTCTATTTAAGCCACAAAGCTTCAGCCATTTCAGTTCCTGTATCTGTTTCTCTCCCACTGGTTCCTGTCATMCTTCCAGCAGACTCAACTGCAGCTCATATAGAACATTAAACACACTCACAGCCCCTTTCAGGCTTCCTTTCCATGGCCTTTCCATGGCCCTCTGGATAGGGAAARCACCTCAACACTCGCTGTAGTTTGCCTCAGGCTCAGAATAATTCCCTTAGAGGCTCCCTGATGCAGGGAATGAGTGTGGCTGTGGTTGAGCAGCATGAAAACAGATAACCAACCACACACATCAAGATTCACCCAGGAGAAACTCCACACAAGGAGTTTTATTCATAAAGACAGCTCCTCCACAAACTTCAGGGCTCTCACTTAGGTCACTGAGCAAAAAAGTCCTGACAAGGAAAGCACACAGTGCAAATTAAACCACTTTTTTTTTTTTTTTGAAGGGAGGGTTGCACATACAACAGGCTTTTATTCCTRAATCATTGAGGTTATAACAAAATGCTGCTGCAGTGAGGCAGGTACCAACTCTTCCCTTTAAACTTCCCATCTTTATTTGCCTCACACAATTTCTCCTTCACACTGTTTTCAAAGAAGAGAACAAACAAATTTATCTGTGCTCTTCTACAGACACATTCTCAGCTCTGGGATCCTCCTTAGCTTGGGAAACATTCTGTTTTTGCTACACTTTCAGAACCTCTTATCTCTGCAGCCAAACAAAAGTTTCTCTGCTTCATTACCTGAGTTGCCATTTCATGACTATCAGTGTTTGGAATTAATGAAAAGAGAAATTCAGCTTTTCTTTCAAATGAAATGAGTTTGTTTTCTTTCCCTTCTTCACAGTCAGAAAGAATAAATATTAACAAGCTGAGCCTGAACTAGCCAGAACTTTGAAGTGTTTTCTTACCCTGCCTATCACAGGATGACAGGCTCAGAATTCAGCATTCCCTGGTTACTACAGCAAGGAACTGCAATCAAAAGCAGCAGAGCTCATTTTCCCTAAAAATAACCTCTCTGCAGCAAAYTACTGCCAGTTAGACAATGCCTGTCCAGCATCACTCCAACAGCTAAAAAAATGTAAAGAGAAACATAAGCTTTGACCCAGTTTGGACACAGGAACCCCTGGAAGTGCAGAGCATGCTCAGGATGTGACAGTGTGAGCTCCTCGTGACMCTGCTTGATTTGCTCTGTGGACACAGGGACAGAGTCCACATACACACAAAAAGTTAAAACTTTGCTTTCTTCATATTTACAAATCACTCATCTTTCCACAAAATGTGCCAAGGAAGGTATAATTTATCAACCTGCTCAACACCTTCTGCCAGTTCAAACATACAATGTGTCCACAAGAAGTTTGTAGAGCACAAAATTCCTGATTACTGTAAGTGGTATTTTGGTAGCACCTACTCTCAACCATAAATCCAACCAGATTCCTACAGTGCTCCCCTCAGCTTTTCACAGATTCAGTGGAATGAAGCCCAAGTGCATTTCTGATTATGCATTTCTGTAAGAAATCACAGATCACTCCTCCTCCTCTCAGGAAGCCTCATGCAGGCAGGGCCGTGGCAGTTGAAAACAGTCCAAATTTCTGCATTTTACAACAAAAATTATATTCTTTGTAGTCAAGTTTGTTTTGGAAAGACCACAGCTCTTTTCCAAATTATCTGTTCATGTCCTGCTGCATTACATGGAGTACAGCAGCTGAATTTTTTTTTATTTATGCAAGGTAACACACACTGCAGCTTGATAGGAAAAATTCAGATTTCTTCATGAGGGCAAGAGGAGTTTGACTGTTTCTCAGTCCTGATATTCACTCAATGATTAGGTTTAAACCACTTGACCTTCTAAGACCTACCAGTAACAAGACACCACTTGCTTGGTCCAAGTATCACTTCAAGCCCAGGAGCTTCCTAAAATGTCTGCTGGCTCCCCAGCGGCCCAGAACGGTGCAACCTCCCCCTAAATTCCTGCCTATTTATTACCATAAAAGATTACCCTGGAATATATTGGGAAAGCCCCCATTTGTATGAGGAGCAGAAGGTTTCTGCTAAAGCACATAGGACCAGCCATTGATCCCTTCTGACACAAACACTCTCCTCCACTTTGAGAGAACTTTACACATTCTTCTGCACCCAATATCCCCAGCTTTTCCTTCCTGGCTTTGTTTCTGCTGCTTSTTTTCATTTCTCTGATCCTGCAGAATGAGATCAGAGCCCAGACAAGGCAGGTGAGCTGGGATGATTTTGTTTGTTCAGCACATAAATGTACCAAGGTGGTTTTGTAGGAGGCACCTCAGAGCAAACAGGACCACAAACACCAGCTCTCGGGTTCTTTCTCACTAAGAAGCTTTAAAACACAAATACACTGCACCAAAAAAAGCTTTTCTTTGAAAGTGCCATCAATGAGAAATTATGCACTGGTAKCTTTTAATCAGCATGACAACAGAAAAGATCAAAAGTGTCAGTCCAAGGAAAGGGCATCAAAAGTAATTGCCCTGCAGAAGAAGCAAGCTCTGCTAAAAATGTAAAGCAGGAAAACCCACTATGGGCTACAGGAAAGTTTACTTGTTGCTGAAGTCTGTGCTGCTGTAAACTGATTCTGAATTCAAGGGAAAAGCTCACTCTCCTCTCCCCTTGGATGCCTCTATCACACACAGATGCTGTTAAACCCCAGCACAGAGCAATAAACTTGCAGCAGTCAGCAGGCAAAGCCCTGAAAACTGGGGCAGAAAACGCTGACCCATTTTCCTTCCAGAAAAGACATGTTCCAAAATGACCTCTCCCGTCCCATCTTTCACGTGCTGCTTCAGCTCTGGAACACCTGGGCTTGCACAAGAAACAAAGTGTGAAAAAGAGAGTCTGGCAAGAGCAAAGCAATGTGGCTTCTGCATGTCACACAGCCTGGTTTCCTGTGCATTGAAAAATGAATTTTATTCCAATTTAAAGCAAGAACACCACTTCCCAAACTGGGAGGCACAGCCAGCTGCTTGCACAAACACAGATGTTAAATTTATTAAACTGGAAGTGTGTGGAGCGACCACAGGATCAGTCCCTTAATTGAATATTCAGCCAGAGCTGACTGCTCTGAACTTTCTCTGCTAGGACTGGCTGCACAAATACCCAGAGAAACAGCTAAAAACTGCCCCAGAATGAAGGGAAACACAGCAGGGATTATTTTCTTACGTRAGGCACAAACACAAATCTCCAAAATTTGCTATCAGTGAGAGAAACCGCCAAAAAGAAATGTCACCAAGATGCGCATTTGCAGAGCATTTTGCAGACACCAAACAGTAAAAAACATTCCAGCTGCAATCACAAGAAAGGGACAACTTACCCTGTGACATTGTGGCAGGCAGCTACACGGCAACACGTGAATCAGTGGGGAAAAAATGAGGTGAAAAAAAGCCATGGATGCGGTTTTTACTGTCACTTACCATCTGCCGGCTGCTGGAAGTTCACGTAGGCGTAGCCCAGGGAGCGGCGGGTGATCATATCCCTGCAGACCCGAATGGACAGCACGGGACCGGCCGGGCTGAACTTCTCATAGAGCATGGCCTCGGTGATATCGGGGTGCAGATCCCCCACGTACAGCGAGGCCATGGGGTAACTGCTGGCGGCCGTGTTCATCTTCCTCCCCTCGGCGCTCTCAACCACGAGGGACAGCCGGATTTTTTTTCACTTGGGGGTTTCTTGTCACGCGTCTTATAAATATTAATCTTGGGGGAATACTCCAACTCTTAATTAAAACCTAAGGCCTGCAGAAGCCTGGGACGGGGGAGTAGGAGGGAGCACCAACACACAGCAGCAAAAAGGGTTGTGCAAGCTTGAAAATCAGCAAAAACACCCCAAAGTTAAGCCTCCTTCCAGAGCAGGGATCAGATACGACGCCAAAATTCATACGCCACCTCCCAAGCGCTTTTCTCGTCAGTTCTGAGGCAAAAACCTAAAACCCACGTCTCTTTTTTTTTTTTTTTTTTTTTTTCTTTTTTTTTTTTGATTCAGCCCGGATCCTGCAGAGCGGCGGCCCGTTGATTTTCTGAGGAAATAATAAAAAAAATAAATAAAGCTCTAACACGCATTAACGCAACTACTTCTTTTCAAATTAGCTCGGCTACATAGCCTCAAGGTATTGTGGATTAATTTTCCTTACAGTATTATAAATAAACCAGCGCGGCTGTGGCGGCGCGACAGCCCACACGCGGCGGCCTGAGGGCGGGCAGCAGGGAGCGACCGCCGCGTTCACCCCGCGCTCCCCTAATCCCTCCCCGCCCCGCGGAGAGCTCGGCGGCACCGGTCCCGACCCCGAACTCACGCGGTGCGGCCGCGAAGGGGGAAGGGGCGGCGAT
>NW_026623890.1:303761-304085 GCF_030028575.1 Malurus melanocephalus | reverse complement strand
GAGCAATGTCCACAAATTTTACCTCAACATTTAGTCAGATTTAGGGACAAACAATCTCCTGTGGACAGCTGGCAGGGAGATGGATCCACATTAACAACCCCCCAAAAGGGGTTTTGGCATTGTTTTACCTCCCACCCCACGCTCTGTGAGCAGATGTGTAATGGGACAGATCATTCCCACCATAAAACACCAGAAATCCAGGGAAACCATGGGGCAAGGAGAAGGCTGAGCAGAGGAATGCACCAGCAGAGCAAACAATTCCTCTGGGATCATTTTCCTCCCTGCTCCATGCTTTTGGAGGTGTTGCTGGCAGCAGGATGAGGA
>NW_026623890.1:285257-302946 GCF_030028575.1 Malurus melanocephalus | reverse complement strand
ATCAGCTCCAGGGAGACCCGTAATTATCTGTTTGCAGCATCTTCAGCAGAGCGTGAGGACACGGATTCTGTGATTCATCCGTGACCTTCAGGCTCTGTGGATGTCCTGTTATGGGGGACTAAGATTGTCTGCAGAGGGTGGTGAGCTGGGTGTTGTGGCTTTTCAATCCTACGCTAAATCAGCTTTAATCCGCTTTAAAAGTGGGATATGATATTATCATAAAGATGGGATGTGATACTYACCCCTTCCTTACAGTGGAACAATYAAGAGCAGCAGAATAAAGATAAAAATAGCAAATTGTGATGATTTGCAGTATTTTCTGCCTTGAAAAACACCAGTGGCACAAATCCTCCTCCTCCCAGTCTCTTCATTCTCCCAAGAGCACTGGTGGGATCACGCCTGCCACTGTTTTGTGCTGGGTCCTTCACAGCTGGCGCCTCCTCCGCCGGGAAGCCATGGACTGACACCGGCATCTTGCTGGGGAAGCGTTCATCTCCTGCTTTGACAGCTGAAGTCAAAACACGGCTCAGCTCAAAAGAGCGTGTTTCCACATTAAACGCCCTTTGGCTGCAGCAGCCGCTGCGGCTCCGCTGTGAACGGCTTTGATTTGAAACATATTTCGTGACATTTGTGTTCCCTCCCAGGGGAYGCCGTGCAGGCAGCCACGGCCCTGTGTCCTCCTCGATCCTTTTTACTCCCGATGATTGTTTGGGGAATACAAACCTGCCCCAGGGACCGCACTGCTCTTACTGCCCTCCGTGGCCTGCGATACCTGAGATCTTCCCAGCTGGCTCTGTCAGGACCTTCAGCAACGCCTGGAGCAGAGCTGACATCTGTTAACATCTTCATCTTGCCCATCCATCCCCATCGGGATGGATGACCCACCCGTCATCCAGAAGCCTCCCAAGCTGTTCTGCTCCCGTTTATCTGAGCTGGACCTCGSTCACCGGTGGGCATCATAAAAGATCACCCGATTCTCAGCACAGATGGCGGGGTTTCAACCAAATGTTGGCCCCGGTGTAGGATTTCTCCTCCTCGGCTTTGGGATTTCACCAGCAGATGGCAGGGCGGGATTGCTCCACGAACAGAAAGGAAGGGAAGATGTTTCGCCCAGGGCAGGCGGCAGCAGAACTGGCATAAGCAACATTTTCCATGAGAGAATTTGGGAGAGCAGGACTCGCTCCTGAAGCACCTGCTGCCCAACAGATCTGCCACAACCTGGGAGTGTCCCTGTCCCTGTCTCCYCCATCAGGACCATGTTTTTTTCCASCCTTGYTGTGCCACCMAGCAGCCCCAGCCCACGCCTTCCCACAGGCCTCCCCATGAGGATTTTGTTTTTGCCTGAAGAACAAGGATGAAGGGAGTGCGCGGAGAGTTCGGGGATTTCCCCTGCAGGGTAGATCAAAAGTCGCCGGGATATATTAGAGGAGACGTTTGGGCTAAAGAAAACCCTGGGRAAAAAAAAATAAAATGAAGCTGCAGTGCCGAGCTCCTGCTCTGTAATCACCGCGTTGCWGTGGGGAGAAAACCCCACGGGCCTGAACCGATGCCCTTCCACCCACCCCGGCTCCCGTTTGATCCGCCGAGATCAGGAAGTGTTTTTTTTCCACTGTCTCTGTTTTGTTTTACCACTGTAGCCCGCGGGGCCGGTTTGTGTGCCTGCCTGCCTCCCACGGAGGGTAATTTGGTTTTTCTCTCTCTCTGGCCTGGGCCACAGCGGAGTGTTGAGCTCCCACCGCCGCCTCCAGCCGGGTCAGGGCAGCCCAGGCACCAGCGGGACGAGCCGTCATCAATAGCCTTATTATTGCTCTTGAAGTTTCTCCCCGCTTCCAGACGGATGCTGCATTACTCCATCACAGCTGCAGTTGCTCCCTTCCAGCAATTCCCCACACAGCACTTAAGGAAGGGATTTATGGGTGGTTTTGAAAGGCATTTTGCAGCGAGAAGGAGTTATGGGAAAGGAAGTTGAATTCCCACCATTCTCCAGAAAATTCTCCCAAGCATCTTTCACGAGGGGGAGCGTTTACTGGTCCTTTCCTCAAAACAGAGACAGGCTCTCGGCTGTGGATTTTTRTTTAGTCCAAGGCGTTTCCCGACAGCGAGATGCCACAGAGGTTATTCTGGTCCTGCCTGCAAAGGGTCAGGAGACCGAGGCGAGCTCTCAGTGTCTGGCTGCCAGGCTCTGCTGGACCCCGTCTGTTCCCTGACATTTTTGTAGACCCTACATTAAATTATTTCTTCTCGAGTGTTGAATTATTGCCAGTCTCAGGGCAGGCCTTGGTGGCTGCCTGGCTGATTCTGACTCATTTTGCAAAGTAAAAAGTCTTGGGCTGGAGTCATCAAGAGCTATAAAACAATCAGAGGGGATGGCACATTGCAAGCTGCATCTTACCTTTCTTTTTTTAAGCTTTTCAGGAATCAAAACCTGCCACAAAACTACTCACCTTCACAGCTTCCTTCYATGATCCAGGCAGGCTGGATGAGCAGATCAGAATCACTTCAACACCACATTTCACAGCCAGGACARGGGTTTGAAAGACTTTATTTGACACCTTTGCTGATGCCACAGCTCGTGAATCTAAGAGCACTGCACAGTGTGAAGTGAGGCTGTGAGCAGAAATCAGCTGCAGGAACAGCCAGGGCCCACCAGGATCTCCCTCCCGTGGCTTTATTCAAAGGGAATTTGCTGTTCCTGGCTGATTCTGGCACTTGGGGACAAGGGTGAGAAGCAGCAGAGACATTTCTGTGTGTTAAGTGCAGATGACTTCCATCAAAACAACTGGGAGCGGCTCGGCTTCCCAAACAATGGCAGATTCACACATTGACATGCACACGGCAGATACCATCTGCAGAGAGGAAAACAAGAGCTCATCCACACAGCCCAACCGGCTGCACCTCTGACCTGAGGCATGGGAAGAGTCTCTCCCATTCAAAAGAGATCTTCTCCCTCTTTTTCACCTTTCTTTGCACTGACCTTTTCTCTCTTTCCTTGTCACAGTGCTGCGGAGAGGGGGTAAGGGGTGGGCATGCAGCTGGGATATTCTGAAGGTGTAGCCCAGCAAGACAAGGCACAAATGCAGGGAGCAGGGGCTGCTCAGGGGAGGGGGAGCACTGGGAGACCCTCTCCTGCCACCATRGGATGTGGCACAGGAGCGGGGTAGCTTGAAAGCTTCAAGTTTCTGTTCTTTGTGCCCAAAAAAAGAGGAGGGGAGGCCAGCTGGAGGAGCAGAGGTGTGATCTGCTGTGTCAGTCATCTAGGGGCACACAGGGCGAGGCAGGGAAAGCTCTCAGGACTCAGGACAAGTGCAGTGACACCTCAGTGGGTTTTGGTCCCGGCCCAGGGAGAGGGATGAGAGGTGTGAGACCCAAACGTGGTGCTGGAGAAAGAAAACAGAGACATTGTGGGAGGAGAGGGCTCTGGGAGAACGAGGGAGGCACTTCAAATTCAGGCTGCTCCAGCACATTTTCCCCCTTCTCAGTCACGGCTGTTCAGCAGGGGGTGGAGGAGAGACGGCTCCAGCTGGGAGACTGGCAGAGGRAAAGGCATTTTCTTCTCACTTTGGCCGCCAGAACCTTCCCCTCCGTGACAGGCATCCCTTTGAAATCCTCAGTGTCACCTCTTCACACCTCGGCGCGGGGCAAGGGCTGCGCCCGGGCGGCTGCTCCGGCGGGGTTTGTGCCTGGAACCCAGCACAGCCCCTGCAGCCACGRCGGGATTTCAGCCGGGCTGTGGGAACCAGCCCTGTTAAGCCGCTGCCTCACTCCACCTTAAGGGCAYGTAAGTGGGAAAAGCTGGTAATGCGGAGAGGAAAGCCCAGGGATTAGCAGGCAGCCAGTTCTSTTCGGGAGCTGGGGGTGCTGGAGGCTGCCTGGTGGGTGCCAGCAGCGCTGGGCACGGGCTGTGAGCTGTGTCCATCCCACCACACCAAAATTAGRTGCTGCAGCTTGGGGGACACATCGCAAGGAATCAGCACAAGCAAGTCTGGCTGGCAGCTCCGGGTCCCAGGGGAAATAAGACAGTATTTCAAGGCTGGCTGTTTTCCAAAGGAGAGCAGTGCTGGGTTCTGCTGAGGGGCTTGCTGGGGTTGGGATCTGCGTGTGCCCCCTCCCTCGTAGCCAGAAGGGTCTGGAGCACGGCCTCGTCCAGACAAGGGCACAGAATCGGATGTGATTTACATTTGCAGGCGTCACGAGGGAGAGGACGTGTGATGGCGAGGCGAGGAGGRCGCTGCGAGGAGAGAGGGAAGAGCAGAGAGAATTTTCTCTATGGATCCTTGGCTTCTGCAAAGCAGGAAAGATGCCTTTTCAACCGAGTTCGTTCTCAGCCCTGTGGGCGATGAGTGCTGAAGGACTCCTGTCTCCGGAGGGGAAGGCAGYGTCAGAAAGCCCCGATTTCAGTCGCCCACGAGCGGCAGATCCTGGATGTCCCAACCCTGATCCCGGGTCCCTGCGCGGCTGCGCCCAAGACGGGAGGCGCCGCGTAAGCCGGCGGCACCGGGATGCCGGCAGAGGCCGGGGAGAACAGGAAYGTGGCGATTTGGCTGCTCTTAGACGAGCCCTCTCTCAGCGCTCCCGCCGGCGACGGCATCCTGGGCACGGCCGGCACGGCCGCGGATGAACCGGCACCTCTGGCTCTCCGGCTGGAGGAGCCCATCCTGCCGGCCAGAAAGCTCCGGCGGGACGGCAGCATCTCCCCGGGGACACGGCGGAGCGGGGCCGGCCTCACCGCAGGGCTCGGATAAGCCAGGGATGATGCAGTCAAAACAAGCGGAGCGGGAGCTGCCTCCCTCCTGGGGATCTGCACCGGGCCCGCGGAGCCGTGCAGGAAGGACCACGGCCACGTCTGGATGGGCAGCAGGGACGTGGCCACGGGCGAGGGCTCCATTTCCGCCACGTAATTATTGAGGTGGGAGAGGAGTCGCAGGCGGATGGGGTCGGCGGCGTTTTGACCCTCGAGGATGCCCAGGTACCTGACAACCTCGGTGAGACACTCGCGGAAGCCGATGCTCCTGTAATCCACGGCCAGCGCCCGGGCGTCCAGGAAGCCTGGAGAGAGAGGACATGGGTRTCAGTWGGGTGTCAGTAAGGCCGTGCAGAGCTCAGGAATGCATTTGGGTTTCACTGCCCTCTCTAACGCACTGTGTTTCACTTGAGGCACTTTGCTGCTGTGTGATATTCCTGAAGCGGGTGGCCAAGTGGGTGTCCCCAGGGACCGGACGTTTGCGTGCGTGAGAGCGGCGTCTGCGGTTATCTCACCACGATAAACCTGCCAGGGTCAGGGAGCCTCTCACTCCACGTGAGACCAGCAGGAGGTTTCATTAGCTATGCTAAGAAAAGACGAATTTTTTCTCCTTGGATTCTCTCAGTTATCACTGCTGGAGACGTGGCTGTGGGTTGGAGGGACACTGGGTTTGGTCTCCTTCCTCTGCCTGCCTCCCAAAATTTAGACTCCAAAGTCACAGAGCAGTGGCAGAACCAAAACAGCTGGGGGAAAAAGCTCAAAACCACAGAAATCAGCAACTGACGGCTGATTTTGAGGTTTCTGCTCCCAACTCGCAGCTTCATGAGTCCATAAGCAATAAAGCAGAGAATGTCACAGCACAGTGAAGCGCTGGACCACTGTGCTTGACGGGGTCTCTCGTGACAATGCCRCCCTTTGTTGCAGTGCAGTCAAACTGAATATCTAAACAAATGTTCCAGACCAAGTTACAGCCCTGAACCAAAGCCTGGATGCCAGCAATGTCCCCAGCAAGCCAAAACTGGGTGGTAAGCAAGCCAGAGGCTTCTTTACTGGAGCTGTGATCTCCATCCTGTTAACTGGAACAGGACAGAGGGTCTGTACCAAGGTCTCAGTACAAATAAGACCTTTGTTGAATTTTGCACAGGGCTCCCTCTCTCTTCTTATAACAACCAAGAGACACACACACAAAAAAGAAAAAAAAAAAGAACAGAAAGGAAAAAAAGGCCTTGTTTATTTGCAGAGTCCTCATGCAGAATTCAGCCTCCGCAGGAAATGTATCCCAGGGAGGAGGTAAAGAGTTTAATATGKTTTTTCTGGAAGCAGGCTCCATTTCTGAGCGGGAATAAACGAGTCTCTGGCTGAACAGCTTTTAGCAGCGGGTGTGACACCAMCAGTGCCATCCCTGTGGGGCTGCAGGGGGGTCACCATCCCACATATCACAATGTCACGCATGGGATGCTGAGCCATCTGTAGGAAAATGTCCATCTGCCCTCCCTCAAAAGGTATTTCCCTCGGGAAGCAGGCAGAGCTCACTGCTGTGACTGATGGGGAATTTTCCTTCCAGCTTTCCACCCTCACCTCACCCATGTGCTCATCAGAGCAGTTCTTACCTGCTCCTCCTGTGGCGTGGAGCATTTTTAAGTGATCCACTGTCATTTGCAGAATTTCTGCCTTCTCCAGCTTGGAAGACCCCTGTGTTGGGAGCAGAAAGAAAAAGCCATTCATCATTTTATGGTTCAGGGCTTTGTGCCTCTCAGGAGTCAGGGTGTGACCAATGATTTCCTCCCYGAAGCCCAGGAGTGCTCAGAATGGCACAGGGCATCCAGCAGGGCTCTGTTTTTCACATCAAGTCAGAAAAAAGAGCTCCTTCCCAATGCAGATTGAAAAATCCTTATTTCTGTGCTTCCTCATAWCTGCAAAACCCTTCCTAGATTGAATTTACCCTCCCCAGGGCTCCTGAATATTCTCTAATATCATTTCACCACCCCGGTTCCCCCATCTGGAGTGAGGATGGTAGGAAAGGCTGGAGCAAGTTTGTGCCTTTCTCATTCTGAGGGCTGTACCCCAAACCCTGCAGCTCTCCGAGGAGGGCACCCCAAACCCTGCAGCTCTCACAGGAGGGCACCCCAAACCCTGCAGCTCTCACAGGAGGGCACCCCAAACCCTGCAGCTCTCACCCACACCCACCCACCTGCTTCTCAAAGGCTGTTGGCACCAGGCGCCGCAGCTCCGAGAGGCTGCTGTTGATTCGGTCACGGCGCCGCTTCTCGATGATCTGCAGAGATTCCCAAGTGGAGAAAATAAAGAAATCACCATTATTTACAGCCACAGCTCACAGATCTAAAGCCCTCCAGGTGGAGTGAAGTGCTTTGAAAGGGCCATGTACRCAAATTTTTGGGATGYGAGAGTTGAGTGAAGAAATGCGAAMGGGTGAAATTGCTCTCCCCAGATTTGAGGTCAAAAAAAGCCAAAAAAAAAAATGGTTTTGGAGGGAGTTGTGCAGGGGATGGAGCAGGAGCAGGGTAAAAGTGATTTTGTGCTGTGTCCTAGTGGTAAGGACAGGCTAACAGCACACAGGGGACATCCCTGGCACACACAGCCAGCCTGAGCAGGGGCACAGCTGCCCTGCTCATCCTAAAGGACACTCACCCCTCTCCTCTTCTTCCTGGCTTGGATCTGAGATGTCGTAGTGGGAGACACAGACCTGGAAACGTGGCTGGAAAGGAAGGAGAGGGGATCATTCCCAGCACTGGCTGGAGAGCAGACTCTGTTGCACAGATGTTCTGCACACATCTGCATTTTCCTCCCCCCACCCTCCAAAAAAATATCTTCTGCGGTTTCTAACTCATTTTTACCCACAACACAGAGCTCAGGAATTGGGGGTGGGGAGCCAAGCAGAGACTTGAATCCCACTCTCTCCTCTCTGAGAATCCCCCACCATCCTGGGACAGATTTCCCAAATCAAACTCTCCATCCACTCCCAGGCACAATTCATCAATCCCAACCCGTGATGGCATCTCCACAGGGCTGGAAAAGGAGTCATGGCCTTTTTCCCTCTGCGTGTGAACCTCCTGGMTCTCGTGTCTGAGCCTGCCCTGTCTGCAGGGCTTTGCATCTCGGAGCTGTGATAGCAGGAGGGATCTGAGCTCCCACCCAGGGAGGGCTGGCTGCTCCTCAGGGTGAGGCCAGCGGCGGCACTGATGTGGTTTCTGAGGGCTTCCCGGAGAGTCGCTTCCCAAACCGCAGTTTTTGGGGTGGGCTGGGATGTTCTGAATGCACGGAGAGCCCTGAATCATTCCAAGAGGGGCAGGGAGGACAACTGGCAGGAGGGGATGGAGCAGGGATCCTCCTGCTGGCTCATGGTGGGGACAGGCTAAGGAAAAGGGTCCCACAAACCCCACTGAGCCCACCAGGCTAAAGACACCAAAGCTCAGCACCAGACATGCAGAGGGAGSAAAAATTCAACCCTCAGGTCCCCACGGAGGTGAAATGTCCACAAGGATGGATAACCAGGCGTGGGAAACTCCTTGGAGCGCAACCCCTGGGCTGGGGAGGGGGATGAGGATGGCTGAGCCCCCTCCCACCTTCCCCAAGCAGGGTTTGTCCTTCTGGAGAGTGGAACTGGCTCAGGGCTGATCCTGYGCCTTACAAAACTCAGAGCAGGGATGTGAATGCTCATCCATCCACAATCCCGGCTGGAGCTCCTGTCAGACACCCAAATCTGGAAAGGGCCACTTGGGTTCACCCCCATCCAAATGTTTTTCAGTTTGACRAAGCATTTTAATTCGAGCCTGTTAAGGATTTTCCTGCACAGACAGCGCTGTCTGCAGCCAGCCCAAAACTAGACCCGACTCARCCTATTAAAAATAGGCCCAAGCGAGGCGCTTTCAGAAGTGGTTTCACACAATAACACGTTCTTCTGCTGCCTGCTCTGCTCATCTCCATGCAGCTCCCCTATTTGAATGTCTGCTGGGTGGGCTCTCTCTGGGCAGAGGTGCTGGCTGGCTCCACAAGCACTAACACGCATCTCCAGCAGACACAGGCGCACAGAATGAGGAATTTTGGTGTGAAAATCGGTTCTTCACCGACATCGGGGTGTTGTGGGTGCAGAGGGTAGGAGCTGAAATCTCCTATCAGGGCAGGCATTCAAGGAGGAGCAGAGAATTTTGAAGTTCTCTTTGCAGATGTGCTGCTCTTTGTGAGCTTCAGCTCCAGATGTGGAKATCAACACCCATCTCACTGCAAAATGCATTTTAAAAATACGTCTGATGGATTTCAACCACATAAAAGGTAGTGTGAACACATTCTCCGGTGATTAAAATTTCTGCAACGCTCTTTGCTCTGTTTTATCACTCACAGCAGATCTTTGGCTGTGAACTGAGCAGATCTCACATTTCTGCAGTGACCTCGGAGCCTAAAGTTGCTCCAAGCCTCRCACCCGACGTGACTCACCCCCTGACTACAGGAAAACTGGTTTGCCCAAACCATTCATGGGTAATGGGCTGGGAACCCCAGCCAGGCAGCCTCTCTCTGCTCTAATCACTCCTTCTCATTCCCCACCTGGAAGTGCTTGATTTTTTTCTGGATCCACCAGCATCCCGTGCAGGATRGCATTACTCGGGGTGTAACCTCAGCAGGGCAGGAACAGCTCTTTTGGCCATAGATTTGCGTGCCATGAGGAACAACATTCACCCATATAAATATAAATATAAATATCACCAGATCACAGCCAGCCTGGTTCTACAACTGCCTCCAGAAGACAAACACATTAGCAGCGCCAGAGAGAGATTAAAAGTTCATCATTACTGGTCATTSAAATAAAATATTGCGACAATTCCAATATTTTATTCCTCGGGGTACTGTAGACTCGGTGTTCTGCACTGATGTGAAAAGGTGGGATGTATTTCACCTGCAGCAGGRAAGTAGCTTAAATATTGATGCACTTGGAAACTGCATCAGGGCTCAGGGAATTTCTGCAGGACATTTTGTGTCAGSCGTGCCCGACTCTGCTCTGACTGTGTCAGAAGCAGAGTCATGAATTTAGTCCCAAGAGAACCTGAGCTTGGCTCCAGCCAGGCAATTTCTCCGCTCAAGATACCAAAGAGCAAGAGRGAATGAATTAATCCAAGGCCTCGCTGGATGTGGAGGGAGGGGRACACTTGGCTACTGAAACAAGAGTTCAAAAGCAGCTGATTTTTGGATGGGAACAAATAACAGAGCCTTTCCTTCATCCCCTGCGCCGTCTGCACCCTCGGAGCCTGGGAGGGCTGAGCCAGCCTGGGAACCGGGACTGCCCGCGGAGCTGGGGATGCCCTTTGCCAGGGGAGCCCTGAGGGCATCGCCCGGGGAGCCACACGCGGGTCCCGTCCTCAGCATTCCCTCACAAACCGCAAAACCGCAGAGCTGAAAGCGCAGCTCGGCAGCGATGGGACAGAGGGGCACCAGGGCAGCCCTTCCCCGCTCGGGCTCCCTCTCGAACACATCACAGCCCCAGCTGGTGCGTTACGAATGCATCAGCARAGCAGAAGCGTTTTTCTCATGAAAAACCTCCCAGTTTGTTCCACATTCTCTGGATTGCCGGGAGCGCAGGGGTGTCAGGCAGCTGGGGGTGCCTCTGCTCTTTGGGGCTGCCCCATCCGGGGGTGCACAGAACGGGCTCCCGCTGCCCTACAGCTTTAACACTTGGATGTTTAACCACTTCGGTCTCCTTGTGGCGTCAGTGCCGTGGCCAGCACCAGCCCACGCGGCCACTGTGGGGTCATCCTGGCAGCGCCCCGCAGGACCAGCCCGATCCCGAGGGATTGGGCGAGGTGCGAGGGACTCCCGGTGCTGCCCCGGTGCCCTCCCGTGCCGTGCCCCGGTGCAGCCCCTGTGCCCTCCGTGCCCCGGTGCAGCCCCGGTGCCCTCCGTGCCGTGCCCCGGTGCGGCCCCGGTGCCCTCCGTGCCGTGCCCTGGTGCAGCGGTGGCTGCCCCGGTGCCCTCCGTGCCATGCTCCGCAGGCACCGAGCGCTGCCACCCCGAGCAGCTCCGGGGAGCCCCCAAAACCCCGCGTGGGACGGAGCCTGCCCTCACCTGTACTCCTCCTCCCGGCCCACGTCGATGGTGCCGTCAGACTCGGTGTCGGACGAGCTCTCCTCGCAGAGCCGCTTCATCCTGGCGCGGGGAGAGGCCGGTGGGCTCGGCGAGGTTGCCCCACGCGTGGCCCCGGTGGCCACCGCCGTCCTCGCCCGCCGCGCTCGGGGCAGTGCCGTCCCTGCCCGTGCTCCGCCGCTCCGGCCCCGCACGGCTCCTCCCCTGCCCGCTCTGCTTTTCCCACCCCCGGCTCTCCTTCCCTGGCTCCCTCCCGGCACGTCCCCACCTCCCGGGTAATGGGTTAATGAGCCACCATCTCCCGGGAGTGACGGATTACGCGGCCGCGCCGGCGCTCCCCGGTTCCCAGGGCCCCCCCGCCTCCTCCCGCTCGCTGGTCGAAATCCCAAGTCTTCCTGTAAAAGGAACAGTCTGTGTGAACCGTCTCATGTCCCCCCCTCCCCGTCCTGCCCGCGGCCCCCCTTCCACCCGCTGCACATTGGCCTCAGCCCCAGTTTAAAGGGACCAGTGACCTCACTGGCAACAGAAAACCGTGGGAAAGAGATGGGACTGATAAAGCCTTGAGTTGTTTCAGGGAAAAATCAACATCCAGCCCCACACGCACACACATGTCTGCCCGGCCCCGCGCTCTTCGCGGGCTCCTGATCCCGACGGAAAGCGGCTCCTGAGGACGCCGCTCAAAGGGCCCTCGGTTGGCACCGATCAGGGGCCGAGGGCAGGGTGGCAGCGGTGGCACCGCGCTCGGGATGGCTCCGCCACCACGCCGCGGTGGTCCCGCCGGGAGCTCGGCCCTCTGCCACGCTCCCACAGCCTCGGAGCCTCTGCGAGTGCCAGCTCACTGGTCATTTGACACCTATCCTGTGAAACAAAACCGGCCCGAGCCCGGTTTTAGGGTTTGCGACACTGGGATGAATCGTTGTTTTCTGGGAAGTTTAACCCCCGGTCCATCATCTAGAGAGCATCTCCCCTTCTCCTGTGCTGCAGGAAGGAGGGAGGAATCTGTTTTTCAGAGCCCTGCGCTGCTAAAATCCCCCAAGGCAGCAAAAAACGTGTGCGTGTGTGGGAGAGAGAGAGAGANAAAAAAAAAAAAAAAAAAAAAAAAAAAAAAAAAAAAAAGAGAGGAGGGAGAGCGCTGAAGTGGAGGTTCCCAGTACGAAAATAATGCCTTTTATTTTGAAAAAAATAATCGGCGATGAGATCTGGCAACACGTGGGTTTCCCAAAGCCCTTTCGCAGAGACCGTGGCTGCGATAACAGCCCGTCGCCGCTCGGGCCGGCCAAGCCACCCCTCCAGCCATCCCCTGTGGCCTCCCGRGGTGCTCCCTATCTCCCTCAGCCATCTCTGCCAGCTCACCCACGCTGCACCCGCCAACCCCGAGGTGTCTGCGATTCCCCAGCAGCTCCGGAAAAGCCAAATCCCGGCTCCCGCCTGCCCTTCGCCCACGCCGGTGCAAAGCACGGCCTCCCCCCGAGAAGTTTTTGGCACCGGATCGCACCGTCCTCTCCTCCCTGAACCGGGACCTGAACCGACCGTCCTGTGCTGGAGTGGAAAACTGAGCTCTCGGCGGTGTTTGTAAACTGCAAAAGAGAGCAGAAACCAAAAGAAGTGAAACCTTCGCTTTAGGTCACGGCACTTTGTTTCTCTAATCCTGAAGTTTTGTTTTCACTATGAGAAGTGGTCAAGAAGCCGAGCTGTTATCAGCTTACATTTCCAAATGAAAAGTTACTTTGAAGCAGAAGAATYAGAAAAGTGTTATTTTAGCAGTTTTGAGACCTGCTCCTCCTCCCTTCCCAAAGTGATTTCAGTTAGAAACACACACGTCTCCAAACCAAACTTCCCATAAACATGTGTTTTTGAGAGATTAATGCTCTTTCCACCGATAAAACCATTTCAATGGGATCCYGAGATTGGTTGTTTCAGGCTCTTGCTCGTCTCACAGCGAGCCTGAACCAAGCAGAGCCCAGACCTGCCGCAGAGGAAAACTTTTCTTCTCCATTAGGAAGGAATTCACTGTCCAGACTCCATCTTTTCTGGGCCCTTTCTAAGCATCATTATCTGGGTTCAATTGAAGTGTAATTGGCAACATGTTTTTCTAGGATTACACTTCATTATGAACAGAGCGGGGGCCCCGAAACCCACTTCTCCTGTAATCGGATCTGTTTTCCAGCCTGTGCTCCTGGAGAGTGGTTTATAATCGACCCCAGGGATCCCAGGGGGGATTGTGAGGGGCATCTGAACCACCCCAGATGAAGCAGAGATGGTGCTGTGACCCTTGATGGGGCGGTTTAATGACAGGGAAGGAATAAATGGGAGCTGGGTTTCGGGAGTGTCACCCCTCTCCCGTGGGAGGGAGCAGCCAGACCTTTCCCCACTGCAGGGAAGGGGAGATTGGGGTGCAGGAATGGGGTTTCTGCCTCTCCTGGCCTCTCCTGGACACCTTTGCACCCAATTCCCACGGTACAGCGACCCCAAAGAGCAGAGCCACAAGCAGTGGGTGACCAACCCTCGCCCAGATCCCATTCCCTCTTCCCTGGAGAGCTCCAGGCTTTGCCTCAGCCAAACCAGGGAATTATCARAGGAAATCTCTCCCCAAGCCCTGAATTAACAACCCTGGCCCCGTGCTCGGGGCAGTTTCCCCTCTGGGATCACAGCAACATTGCTGCAATGCCTGTCCCCATCCCTGGGACCCCTGTGGGACCCTCTGGAGCTCGGGAACCGGTGAGAGCTTGGCCCCCAGCCCCGCTGGCTGTGCCTCTCGGCGGTGGGAACAGTTTCCAGAGGATGGGTGTCACGAGAACGGGGCTAAGCCATCCATCACACCCAGCGCTAATTGGCTCCCCCTGCTTCAGAGGCCAAGGAATAAGCGAGCTGCAAAGATTGATGTCCCTTCCCTGCAGCAGGAAAAACTCTCCGGGCCAGGATTGAGGGTGGATCCCTGCCAGGGAGCTGGGATTGCCCAGGTTTGTCCGTGCCGGGCCTGTCCTGGGGATCAGGGGCTCCAGACTGAGTTTTCCTGGAGGGGTGATGGTCAGCCCAGCCATCAGCCCCCCCTCCCTCATTTCTCCCTCCCCTCCTGCCTTCTCAGCTCTGGGAAATGTCCCAGGAGAGCGGCCAGCTGTGAAAAGCTGCAGCAGCTGGAATGTGGGAGGGAGGGCAAGGCTTCTGGAAAGCCAGAARGCAGCGGAGGAGCGGGACTTATCTGTTACCTCCCCGTGAACTGACACCTCTGGTTTAACCCCGTGCGTGCCTGGAATGCCCTGTCCGCACATCTTCAGTCAACATCACCTCCTCACCCCGGCTCCCAGCGCCGCCCGCCGCAGCCGCAGCTGCGATTTCCAAAGCAGAGGCCACTCAGGGATGCYGGGCGGGATCGCTGGCTGCGGAATGAGAGCGGGGATTCATCACCCACGGGGTTTTTGSGGGTGATTTGGGGTGRAAGCGCGGAGGGATGGACACACGGTATCACCTCGGTGGTTTGGCAGAGCTGGAGCAGGGCCAGCAGAGGATTGTTTGCTGTGGCTCTGCTCCAAACCAGAGGCAYCACAATTGCGAATTCCCCTCAACTTCCCCAGCCCACGCAACGCAGAGCCCGCCCCGCCGGCCGCTACGGGCAGGACAGGGGAGGGAAAAAAAAACCAAAAAAAACATTTTCCCACCAAGCTGTGGCCTCACCCTTCCCCAGGTAGGGATGGGACAGATCCCAGAACTGAAATTGGGCACTGCCCTCACCACCCCGGCAGGGATGGCTGTGTCCTCACACCTATTGCCCCGCGGCGGCTCTGGGAACGCGGCTCAGCGCTGCAAATCCCGTGGGATGGAAACCATGAGGCTGCACCTGCCCAGCTCAGAGGTGCTGCTGTGCCCTTGGGTCTGTGCCACTCGGTGTCCCCAGGGATGGGGGACAGCCAGGAACAGGATCTTCATCCTGCAATCAGCAGAGAATCTTGATGGTTTAGCATCAGACACCACCAGGGGTTTGGGCCCTTGATATGCCTCAGTTTCCCCACCCATAATGATGCTGCTTCCCTGGGCACTCGCTTTGCAGGGAAGACACGATGAGTGATGATAAATATTGCCCCAAATCTGCTGAAAAATGGGGTCACTGCTTGTCCAGGAGCCTGAAGAGAGGTCWGGGCTCCCCTGGGGCTGCACAGAGAGCAGCAGAGATTTAATGCCATTGGACCCAGAGAGGGTGACAGGGACAAGATGAGGGTGACAGGGACAAGGTGAGGGTGACTGGGACAAGGTGAGGGTGATGCAGACAAGGTGAGGGTGTTGGGGACAAAGTAAGGGTGTTGGCGACAAGATGAGGGTGATGAGGACAAGGTGAGAGTGACTGAGCAAGGTGAGGGTGTTGGGGACAGGGTGAGGGTGATGGGGACAAGGTGAGGGTGTTGGGGACAAGGTGAGGGTGTTGGGGACAGGTGAGGGTGTTGGGGACCGGGTGAGGGTGATGCAAACAAGGTGAGGGTGACAGGGACAAGGTGAAGGTGTTGAGGACAAGGTGAGAGTGACTGAGCAAGGTGAGGGTGTTGGGGACAGGGTGAGGGTGTTGGGGACAAGGTGAGGGTGATGAGGACAAGGCGAGGGTGATGCAGACAAGGTGAGGGTGCTGGGGACAAGGTGAGGGTGACAGGGACAAGGCGAGCAGCGGTGGCACAGGATGGTGCCCATGCCCGCTGCAGCCCTGGCTGGGTTGGYTCCTTGTCTCTGGCTCTCAGGGATGGGTTGAGCAGCCCCGGAGGTGCCGGCCCCGCTCCCATCTCCGGCCKCTGGAAAAACTCGGGTGGCCTCAGGGCTTCACCCGTGCTAAGGAACGAGAGGAGCCGGGATGGGAAAACCTATGGCTGGTGAGGCGAGGTCCTGGCCTTCCCCCGGGGCCATCCCCAGGGCTCAGGGGAACACAATGCCTTTGTTTGGGACTTGGCCCGCTCAAGGAGCCCTTCCCTCGCTCAGCCCCAAAACAGCAGCCCTTCAAAAGGCCTGTCCTCCCCCTCCCCTTCCCCCAGCAATGCTAATGTGCCAGGCCTCTTCTCATGAACCCTGGGAGAGATCGGCCTGCGAGACAGTTTCACCACTTGTTAAATGTGTGTTTAGCGATCTTGTGAGTAGACAAGAACAAATACAAACAAGCCGGGCTGGAGAGCCCCTGCCCCTCCGCCCTGCCTGGAACGCAGCAGCCCCAAAGCCTTTCTTCTCTAACCACTTCAAACTTTCATTTCTTCTGAAGCCACAACAAGGCACACTTTGTAAAGCAAATGAGTAAACAGCAACTTTCAGCTTAAAAGGAAAACAAGGGGGAGGGACTGTTTTTAATTACTGGATTTTAAAAAGGGCTTTATTCGCTTAATTGCTTTCTGTTGTAAAATGTTCTCCTGCGCGCAGCCCCGCTTCTAGCCGCGCTGCTGCCGGCCAGATGGCACTGCAGAGAGGCAATGACAGCATGTGCCTTCGCTGCTCGGCTACACGAGCGCCTTTAACATTCGCAGACATCACCCCCGAGCCCTCCCAACCTCATGGAAGCCACACGAGGCACCGAGCCCCGCTCAGACATGACCGGCGGTTTGGCACGTCCGACCCCCGTCACTTCCAAAGCATCGGCACGCACGGAAAAGCCTCGGCTTTTCCAAAAACAAACAAAAAAAAAAGGGGCTAATTGCTGCTGATTGCCTCGCGTCATTTCCCCCGTCTGGGGCGAGCCCCGATGTTCGTGCGAGGTGCCGAGCTCAGCTCCGTGCCACCCTCCGGTTCGTGGAGGAACGCGAGAGGCGCTCCGGGTGCGTGCGGCTCCGTGCGCCGGTGCCAAACGGGTTCGGAGCGCARCCCCGGTGATCACAACCGGCTCGGAACGCGCCCCGAGCGAACGGATTAAAAACAGAGAGCTGAGACGTTCAGGGAGGATCCTGAGTGGGAACGCCACCAGTGAGGCTGGGGACAGATGGCACAGGGAAGGGACAGGGAGAGGGGACAGCGGGAGACTCTTCTCCAGTTGGATCGGCCCCAGGAGGGGAAGAGTCGGGGAAGGAGATGGAGCAGGGATGGAACATGGAGACCCTGAGGCTCTCACTGCACCCCGGGGTGCTGCAGGGGTTTCCACAAGGCCCTGGGTGCCTCAGAGGGGGCTCAGGCGGTGCAGGGGAAGAGGGAGAGGGGTTTGTTCCCCACTTGGAGTGTGGCGACACAGGGACACAGGGGCAAGGAGGCTCCCAGTCAATAGGGAACAGATCGTCCCCTGCCCCTTCCAGCCCAGAGGAGGGGAAATGCGCATCCAGAGGGCTTCCAGAGCCACCAGCCCTCCGCCACAGCGGCCCCGGGGTCAGGGATCACGCAGAGTTCAGGGCAGAGGCGAAGCTGCAGCGCGATGCTGCCGCTCCCTCCGGCGCTGCGAGCTCCCGGCTTTYCCTCCTGGCACGGCCTCTCCCCACCACCACACGCTGCTGTTTTCCATGCTGGTGCTTCCCCCAGAATCATTAAAAKTGGAAAAGACCCTTAAAATCGAGTGTAACCATTAACCCAGCTCTCCACCAAAGCGTGTCCCCAGGTGCCACATCCKCACGATTTCTGAGCACGTCCAGGGATGGCGATTCCACCACTGCYCTGGGCAGCTGTTCCTACGCCTGACCACCCTTTCAGCGATTATTTATTTTCCTGATATCCAATCTAAATTCCCCCTGGCACAACTTGATGCCGGTCCCCCTCCTCGCGTCCCTGTTCCTTGGGAGCAGAGCCCCCGGCTGTCCCCTCCTGTCAGGGAGTTGTGCAGAGCCACAAGATCCCCCCCGATCCCCCTTTTCTCCAGGCTGAGCCCCACAGCTCCCTCAGCCGCTCCTCATCCGACTTCTGCTCCACGAAGCCGCT
>NW_026623890.1:273425-285125 GCF_030028575.1 Malurus melanocephalus | reverse complement strand
AGAGATCAGCGACAGCCGGAGGTTCTCGGAACCCGCCGTGCCCGTGGCATCGGGCAGCTTTTCCTGCCTCTCCCTGCGCCCACCGCGGCGGGGGCTCGGCTCCTGCCAGCAGCCGGCAGCTGCTGCTGAATGCTCACTTTCTCTAATTGAATAGCAGGAAGTTAAATCTCGTTTCTTTTCCTTTTTTCAGGCTGTCAGCTGGAACAATCGCTCACCTGTGGCACCACCCCGGGGATATAAATAAGGAACAAAACACAATCGCTGGCCGTGGAATGGCTGGCGTTCCCAGGAGATCGCCCGGTACCGAGTGCCCGAGCACGGGAGAGGCACACGGACAGTCCCGAGAACGGCTTCCAGGAGCCGGGAATGAGCGGGATGGGATGCACGGAGCACGTGGCACACGGGAAGGAGCGGCGAGCGCCTGTGTGGAGCTCAGCAGGGACACGGGGGACATCCCCAGGCGCTCTGCCGGAGCGGCCGGAGCTCCCACCCGGCTCTGGAATGGTCCGGCAGCCGCCCCACATCTCCAGGACAGAGCCCGGCGTGCGCTGGCGGCTCCCTCGCTGCTTTTCCKCCGTTTCTCCGAGCGCTGCCAAAGCGGCTGCGGGAGCCAAGAGGGAGCGAGAGCTCTTTCCTGGAGCAGCGCCTCGCCCGCCGCCACCCAAGGCGCTYCCCCGCCACCTCCGGCGCTCGCATCATCGGTTCACAGCCGGGATGCTCCCGCCGGGATGCTCCCGGGGCCGCGGCCGGAGCAGCTGGGCTGGATCCGACAGCTCGGCGCAGCTGGAAGGAGCCCAGCTGAGGAAAAGGATGGAAGGAGGATGCGGGCAGAGCCTCCGGGAGCGGGGAAAAGCGGCTGCGAGGGCAGCGGGAGGCACCAGCGCAGCCTCGCACACGCACCCGCACGGGCCAGCGCTGCTGCCGSGGGAGGAAATCATTAATTTGCTGGGAATAAAGTCGGCAGCGAGTCAAAAACCAGCCTTGTTCCGATAGAGAAGAGGCTCCCAGGCTCCCCTCCGGCCCTCCCTGGCCGCAGCCCTGTCGCCTCGGTCGGGAGGGACAGGCCTGGCACAGGGCACCGCGTCCCCATGGGGATGGAATGTGGTCGGGCCCGGCGCCGCATCCCCATCCCGGGCTGGAGCACGGCCGGGATTCTCCCAGACACGGCAGCCCTTGTTCCCACCATGGGATTTGTGGCGCCCTGACCCGGGGGTGCCCCCAAATGCCCGGCACCAGGGCAGGGGATGTGCCCCCCTCCCTGCCACCCTCTGTCAGCCCCTGTGGTGACACCCACGGCGCTTCCCTGTTTGTTTTCCCACAGCCGCCCTCCCTCCGGCTCCCCGAGCGGAGCCGGGCTATTCAGGGCTCGGCAGCCTGAATGAAGCCAGATCCCTGGACACATTCCTGCGGTTGTTTCTTTTTTTTTTTTTTTTTTTCTTCCCTTTTTCTCTTTCTTCCCCCCCTCCTCCTCTTCTCCCTCGCTTGGCACAAGCTGAAGGATTCACAAGGAAGCCAGGCTTGGCAAGCGCGGGGGGAGGAGGGAGTGGGGAGATGAAAGAAGGCCTCTCTGCAGCTTTCTCTTCCAGTTCCCACACTCGGCCGGCGCGGAGAACTCCTAATGATTCCCAGCCGCACCTGGAGGAGGCCGCCTGTTTGTGCAGCCAGCAGGACGAGCCCCCAGCGCCCCACCCCTGCCACACGGGGTGGCCCCACAATCTCCCAGCCGGGTCGCCCTGGGTGACAAAGTGCTTGAGATGGCGCTTAAGGACACGCCTGAGGGAAAGCTCTCCGTGCCCAGCTTGGTGGGGTTCAGCTGTTCCATCCCGTGGAGGTTGGACCTCGCAGCGGGGTGGGTTGGGGACAGTTTGAGGGCTTAGGTGGCCCTCAGGGTTGTGCTGAGGGAGAGATGCCCGTTCACCTCCCCAAAAAAGCGCCTGAAGGGGCATCGGGTGGCAGTTGGGGCTCGTTGGCCAGTGAAGGGCACCCAGGAGGGGGACGGTGGCCACCAGGTCACTGCCGGCAGCAGCGCACGGCGTTCCACTCCCTCTCGTGGCACCTTCTCAGCGCCACAGCTCTCCCTGTCCCTGTCCCTGTCCCTGTCCCTGTCCCTGTCCCCATCCTCCCCCGCGAGAAATGTCCCCCTGGGTCCCTGGGGCGTCCCCATCAGGATGGCCGTGAGTTCCACCACACACGACAATGGGGAGATGCTCCAAACTCCGCTCGTGCTCCAATTCCCACCAGAAGTCAGTGCAGGTCGGGAAAGCCGAGCCAAGCCGAGCTTCCCTCACAGCGCAGTCGGAGCAGATTTTCCCCTCATTTATCCTCCCTGACATCCACGGCTTCTCTGAGTAACCGGTGCCACCCTCAGAGGGAAAAAATCATCCCAAAATCCAACCTGGATCCACCTTAGAGCCATCCCCCGCTGTCCTGTCACTCCCTGCCCTTGCCCGCAGCCCCTCTCCCGCTCTCCTGTAGCTTCAGTAAATCTGAGACCCCCCCTCCTGTGCTTTCCTCTCCTCCCGGGGGGGATTATGGCACAGCCCCATCCGGCCCAGCGCTGCCAGCCAAGCTTTGAAGTGCAGCCCTGGTAACGGAGCCTTCGCTGCAGGAATGGGAAAACGCCAGGACAGGGAGATCTCCGCCTCAGTCGCTCCTGCTTTGGGCAGAGTGGGGAAAAAAGAGGCAGTTTTTTTAAAAAAAAGGGATCTCCGGGCAGGGAACAGGGTGGGTTTGCTCTGTGGTTCTGAAATCTTTGCTCTGTGAGTGCTGCTCCAGCCCGGCAGGCAAAGGGTTATTCCCACAGAGCCACCCCACAGCTCCCTGAAGGGTCAACACCGAGGGATGGAGGCGATTCCCAGTTCTGGGGAGGTGGAAGGTGGATTGACCCCACCGACTCCTCCTGGAGAGGGACCAGCCCCAAACCCAGAACCCTTCGGAGCATCCCCGAGGCTCTGACCCCGCACGGAGCCCTCCAGCTCCTCCTGGCGAAGGGTCAGCCCTAAACCCCAAACTCTCCGGAGCATCCCCGAAGCGCTGACCCTGCACGGAGCCGCACCAGCTCCTCCTGGAGAGGGACCAGCCCCAAATCCCAAACCCCGAACCTTCCAGAGCATCCCCGAGGCACTGACCCCGCATGAAGCCACTCCAACCCCTCCTGTAGAAGGGCCAGCCCCAAAACCCAAACCCTGAACCCTCCGGAGCATCCCCGAGGCTCTGACCCCGCCCGGAGCCGCCTCCGTTCAGCGGGACGTTCCGGCTCCCCCCTCCGGCCAGCGAGTCCCGACAGCGGCTCCGCGCCCGCCCCGGGGAGTGGCKGCTCCTTTGGTGGCCTCGGTGGCGCGGAGTGGCCGAGCCCAACCCGGGGAGCGCTCAGCGGGGACCATTTTAGGTGCCGGTGACAGAGGCATCAGCAACCGCGGCTAAAAATAGCGGCGTCGAGAGGACGAGGTGGCCCGGGCGCTCAAAGCCTGGCACGGCTGATAGCGAGTGCCCTTTGCTCGTTCTCCCGCCGCCAGGTCCTCTTATCTGTCCTGCCAGCTCCGGGGGTTTCTGTCACCCTGTCACCAGCTCCCCTGCGCTGACATTTCATCCCCCTGTCCCCTCTCGGGGTTGTTGGCGCCGATTCCGCCCTCCGGGAAGGGTGTGGAACTAAACAGAGGAGTTCCCTTCACGGCCAAAGCCTCAGGACAAASCCGGATTTGTTGGATTTGTGCTGTCCCAGCACACCGGGACTTGCAGGGGTTTCAGGGCTCTTCAGAGCGCTCCCGGATTTCTGCTTTCCCTCCCAAAGGAGATGGGATCATCCTCCAGTCCGGACATTCCCCCTGGATTATTCATCAGTTTTGGATTCACCATCCCAGRAAGCGTCCRAAGCCAGGTTGGACGGGGTTTGGAGCAGCCTGGTGCCGTGGAAAGCATCCCTGACCACGGCAGGGGTGGAACTGGATGAGATTTAAGGTCCCTTCCCACCCAAACTATTCTGGAATTCYGTGAKTCATTCTGATCYCTGTCACGGTGATGGGGAAACTGAGGCAGGGAGGTGCCACAACTTCCCTGGTGCACGAGAAGGAGCAGGAGAGCRGAGCCCACACTCCTGCCAGGGTCAYCAGGAGTGTCCCACCCTCACCAGGACACCCCACGAGTTTTTGGGGTTAAATCCTGGATTCGTGGTGAAAAGCAGCTCCCGCTGTTGGGGCCGTGATTGCCTCGGGAACATCTGCACCGACAATCGCTGAGTGGCAGCGTTAATTCCCACCAGCTCTGCCTCCTCCTCCTCCTCCTCCTCCGCCGGCTTCATTTCAAAGCACGCTCCCTGAAAAGCCCCGCCGTGCCTGGCGAAGGGAAAAGCTCGGAAAAAAAAAGCCAGCAGGATCAAAATCTCGCGGCAGAGCCGAGCCAGGCATCCCAAATCCACCTGCARAACCTCCCCTGTCCCTCCCTGACCCCTTCAGAACGAAGGGTTTGGCAGATTTTGGCTTTGTTGAAGACATCGTGATCTCTCAGGGCCGGATGGACCCACCTGGACTTGCCCTGGTGCAGCACAGCCTGGAATCTGCGCTGGAATTTGATTTTTTTTTGTTTGTTTTTTTGGTTTTTTTTCCCTCCAGGCATCTGGTGGGAGAACACAGCAGGAGCGGGGATGGGCTGGGGGGAGGCATCCACCCCTAAAGGAACACCCCTCGCAGGGATGCTGCCCCTGTGAACATTCCTTGGCTATATTTGGTGACGGATGCAGAATTTGTTGCTTCCCCTCGGTCCATCTGTTGCCCTCATTGGCGGAGAGGAGGCAGCGCCGGGACCGCGGTGTCGCTGTTCGGATAAAACCCTTCAGCGGCCATAAATCTCCTCTGCTGAGCTTCTGCTGCCTCCCACCTGTTGGCTGGGAGAAGATCAAGCCGACAAAAGTCTCCTGCCAAGCTGTATTTTTATCCATCACGAGCTTGGGTTCCCACAAAAGCCGCTCACGAAGCAGAGCGGGGCGGTTTTACCACAACAAATCCCACCTCTGGAACCCCACAGCTCTCCAGGTGCTTAAATCACATTTTTTCTGAATTATTTTAAATCCCAAAACCCCCTTTTTCCTCCACCCCATCACCACAAAACCTCCCAAGCAGGGAGTTCAGACTCGTGGTGGGAACGGAGGGAGCCGGGCTGGGACCAACACGGTTTATTTGGGAAAAACACCCCGAGGGATTCCATTAAAGTGGGAAAAAAAAAAAAAACCCACAGGATGGGGACAAATTAAATCCACAGCAGCAACACACGGCAGGAAAAGTCCATTTGTCAGCCCAGGGACTTGCACGAGCAGCGAGTCCACATCTTCCAGGTGTGGTGATGGAGAAGATTAAAAAAAAAATTAAATTAAAAAAAAATTAAATTAAAAAAAAATGGGGGAAGCAGCGTGGATAAAAGGAAAAAGGGTAGACACGGTGGGAATGGAAAATCTTCCCTGCTCAGGAAGGATTCGGGAGGGTGGAGGGAGCTCAGGACCCTCTCCTGAGCCCCCATCCTGAGTACACAAAACAGGGTCACTAAAACCCTGTCCCCAGGGTGTTTGTCACTCAGATGTCACAATTAACAGTCTGCCCAATGATTTTTTTTTTGGGGGGGAGAAAAGTGCAATTTGCTTTTCACTGCTAGAGCAGGATTTAGTGCAATGAGAAAAAGTCTCCCGAGCCACTGAAGGCATCACCAGCTTGGTTATTCATATATTCATATATTCATATATTCATATATTTATGTATTTATATATTTATAAATTCCTCAAAATAAGTGATAAGTTCTGCTTCAGCCTCACTTTTTGTGCTGAAACTTCCCTGGAAAGAGCCAGACACAGAACATGGAAAATTTCAGCCCATGGAGTTTGTAGAAAATCGCTCTGATGATATTGAGCATCTTTTCTGCTCAGCCATGGGGCATTGTGCAAAAAAAAAAAAAAAAAAAAAAAAAAAAAAAAAAAAAAAAAAAAAAAAAAAGATGAAAAAAAACCCCACAAGGAAGAAATAATCTTTAAATTTTCCTTCCGAGTGTCTCCTTTGGGACAGGGCTTGGAGCAGAAATGTCAGCGTGATTTTCACACCAGTTTCTCTCCAATTGATTCCCCATCCTGTTTTTTAATCAGAGATTTGGTTTCTCTCCCAGCATCGCTGACAGAGGCGTCTATTTTAGGAAACACCAGAGGTTTTAGAGAGGCTGAGGAGAAAAAGATTATCAAACTCGGCTTAGAAAGGGAGAAAAAAAAATCCTTTAATTGAAATCCCCGGGCTGGAAATTCTCTGCAGATTTACCTAAATGGACTTCAAATGATGTCCCTAATATATCAGAACCCATTTTTAACTTAATTCAAGCCCTGGGCTTGAATTGCAGCCCTTGGACAAGCTGGGCTTTGGATTCCTCACTGAGATTATTCGTTTCAAGTGCTAAATCATGCAAGTGTGAAACGCAAATGTAAAAAACCCTGGGCCAACAATACACCAGCCCAAAGCTCCAAGCAGAAAACAGGATTTTTTTTTTTTATTAATTTTAAATATGTTAAATATTTGTTTCTCTTTTTCCAAATTTAAGCTTGGCAAAATCTTGGTGAGAGGATGGACATGGAGTGTTTTCTGGTAGGGGAGGAGCAGCTGGGGCTGTGCAGGAAAAATATCACAGCTTAATTTAATTTAAAARGGACAAAATTTAATTTCAAAGCTGCTCGGAAAGGTTTTTGGGTGCTCCCAACTTTCCAGTTTCACAGTTCAGCCTAAACATTCGCTTGGGCTGCACCAAA
Organism: Malurus melanocephalus; assembly: GCF_030028575.1. Taxonomy (NCBI): domain Eukaryota; kingdom Metazoa; phylum Chordata; class Aves; order Passeriformes; family Maluridae; genus Malurus; species Malurus melanocephalus. Next base: position 278,356 of record NW_026623890.1, on the reverse strand, counting down.
GGGCTCCGGGAGCYATTTGGGGTTTTAAATAAATAGGTTAAACCTGCCTGGCACGAAGTTTCCACGCGAGACAGACCCGTCCTGAGGGGTTTTGTCTGAAGCAAGCGCAGGGAGTGCAGACGAGCTGGGAAAACATTTCCCAAACTGGGAAAACATCTCCTGAACTGGAAAAATGTCTCATGAACTGGGAAAATGTCTCATAAACTGGGAAAATGTCTCCAGAACTGGGAGAACATCTCCTGAACTGGGAGAACATCCCCTGAACTGGGAAAATGTCTCCAGAACTGGGAAAACATTTCTTGAACCAGGAAAACATCTCCAGAATGGGGAAAACACCTCCTGAACTGGGGAAATGTCTCCAAAACTGGGAAAATGACTCCTGAACTGGGAAAACATCCCCAGAACCGGGAAAATGTCTTCAGAACTGGAAAAATGTCTCCAGAACTGGGAAAACATCTTCTGAACTGGGAAAACATCTCCAGACCTGGGAAAATGTCTCCTGAACTGGGAAAACATCTCCAGACCTGGGAAAATGTCTCCTGAACTGGGAAAACATCTCCAGAACTGGGAAAATTGTCTCCAGAACTGGGAAAACATCTCCAGAACTGGGAAAATGTGTCCTGAACTGGGAAAACATCCCCTGAACTGGGAAAGCATCCCCTGGCACCGAGCAGCCTCCGATGCCACAAGGGACAGGGCCAACATCCCGCTGAGCAGAGGCTTTGAGGGAGCTTTTCCTCACCTCCCTGCCCCTAACTGAGGSATAAAMCCCCYATTCCCARATCAAACCCTCCCCTCCCCRTCRGGGGATGAGGRATGAGGTCCGTGTTTCTATTTGCCRTCGTTTTTSGGCCGCTTGTGCCGCTGCGCCACGCCGTAGGGCACGTGCGCCGCCACGGCGCCCATCTCCTGCGCCCCTTCCACGTGGAACATCTGATCATCGAAAAAAATGTGGGGTCTGATCTTCCTGAGCAGCGGGCCCTTGGGTGCCCCGGCCAGGAAAAGAGCCTCGTCCGTCTCCAGGCCCCAACTGCGCAGAGTCTTTAGGGCGCGCGCCCCSGAGCTGGCAGCGCTGCGCGCCGTCACCAGGTACGTGCGGATGGGACACTCCAAACGCAGCCCCTTGGAGTAGAATTTCTTCTGMAGCTTCCCCAGAGCCTCCAGGAAGCCTTTCAAAGGGCCCTGCAGGGTTAAAAGGACATGTGCTGATCATCCCTCGAATCCTGGACATGCTGTGATGCTTTAGGATTTCAGCTTCTCCATCTCCACGTCTCTGTAACCCCATAATTCTCTAATTTATCACTCCAGACTCCATATAGAGTTCTAAACCACTGCTCTCCCATTTTTACACAAAACAATTCCTCTCCAAGCCCCAAACTCAAGGACATCTCACTGTCCCAGACCCCAAGAGATGGAAACAACAGAGAATTGGGGGGAGCCAATTTGGAGTCAATGACTGCATCGGCTGAGCTGCAATTGGAGGATTCAGCCCCAAAATGGACAAAAGTGAGAAATGGTGAAAAACCCGTGAGCCATTGTCCATTGTGGGTGTTGGACTGGCTCTGAATGGCCCTAAAAACCCTTCCATAAACAGATTCTCAGGATTTTATCCAGCCTCTGGTTTAGGTAAACCCGATAAGGCGTCAGCTGGAAAACCCCTTATCCCTTTGCACCCCAAAAATGACCCCACAGCCACCCTGCACCCCGCTCTGGCTCATCCCCTGCATGCTGCCCCTCTCCCAGCGCCTTTTCCTGCCCTCAGCCCAGCCCCACCTGCGCCAGGGGTTTGTTYTCGTGCTCCTTCTCGTGCTCGAAGAACATGTCCAGCCCGTGAGCTTTGACGATCTGCTCCGACTCGTCCGARAAGAGCACGGCGTCCCCGTCGAACGCCACCCGCAGCTGCTTCTCCGACACCTCCAGGTCCCTGCTGGGGCTGAAGATGGTGGCGGCAGCGATCCCTGGGGACAAAAAGAGAGGTGGAAGCTGTCCCAGGATCCGTCCTGGAGGCTCGGCAGCCCAGGAGCGGGGCAGAACGCGGCGCGCTGGGAGCGGAACACCGCCGGGAAATGCACCCGGGAGTCAGCCCCGAGACCTTCCACAGCACAAAACCAACCCCCAGATGGCAAAATCACCCTTTGCATGCAAGAATTAGGGAGGAAAAACACCGCCTTTGCCTCGGGAGGGCAGTGGAGCCGGAGGAAAGGCTCATTTCTATGGAAACTGGCSGCAGAGGCGTGGGGCGAGGCAAACCTTAAGTGCTCATCAGTTTAGGGACAGGGATATGGGAGTTATCCCTCCTGGGATCACCCCCCTGCGGGCTCCAGGCTCCCCCCGCTGCCCCCCGCCCCGAGCTGGACCCCAGACTCACCCTCTTCAATGGCCCCACTCACTTTCTCGGCGTCGGAGGAGAGGTAGAGGTTGGTGTGATAGGCTTTGAGGTAACCGATGGGGCTGTTCCCTCCCGTCATGCAGAACCTCTCGATGAACAGATCTGCGGGGTGAGAGGGACCCTGGGGTGACTCTGGCTGCACCCCAAAACCCATCCTTGCTGCTGGAATGATTTGGGTTCATTTTGGTTCAGGGGCAGTAGCCAAAGCCTCTCCCCACCGGCAAATTCCCGCTCGAAACCCAGATTTTCTGGGGAAAACGGGAGAAAACATCTTTTTTTTGATGCCAAAATCCACCGAGGGAAGCTCTGTCCCCATCTTACCGTAGTGGTTGATGCTGTTGATGAGGCGAACCCCAACCTGGGCGTGGTTGTTGGTCATGAGGACGATGTCGAAGAGCTCCTCGCTGTCGGGGTAGAGCTCACGGAGCTGAGTGTTCACCGCCTCCAGCGCCTGCAGCACCCCGGGGACACGGGGTGGGGGTCAGCCAGGCCCCCCAGGTGTGAGCCTGACCTTCCTCTCACCCAGAAAAACACTCCTGGTCACCAAAATCCCACCCCAGGTATGACCCTGACCCCTTCCCACCCAGAAAAACACTCCTGGTCACCAAAACCCCCACCCCAGTTGTGATCCTGACCCCTTTCCCACCCAGCAAAACACCATTGGTCACCAAAATCCCACCCCAGGTGTGACCCTGAGCCCTTTCCCACCCAGAAAAACACTCCTGGTCACCAAAACTCCACCCCAGCTGCGACACTGACCTTCTTCCCACTCAACAAAACACCCCTGGTCACCAAATCCACGGATCTGACCAGCCCCAGGATGGCTCTGACCCCTTCCCACCCAGAAAAACACTCCTGGTCACCAAAACCCCACCGCAGCTGCGACTCTGACCCCCTTGCCACCCAGAAAAACACTCCTGGTCACCAAAATCCCGACCCCAGCTGCAACCCTGACCTCCTTCCCACCCAGAAAAACACTCCTGGTCACCAAAATCCCACCCCAGGTGTGGCCCTGAGCCCCCTCTCAACCAGAAAAACATTCCTGGTCACCAAAACCCCCACCCTAGCTGCAACTCTGACCTCCTTCCCACTCAGCAAAACACTCCTGGTCACCAAATCCACGGATCTGATCATCTCCAGGTATGGCCCTGACCCCCTGACACCCAGAAAAACACTTCTCGTCACCAAAATCCCACCCCAGGTGCGACTCTGACCCCCCTCTCACCCAGCAAAGCACCATTGGTCACCAAATCCACGGATCTGACCAGCCCCAGGTATGACCCTGACCTCCTGGCACCCAGAAAAACACTCCTGGTCACCAAAATCCCATCCCAGGTGTGACCCTGACCCCTTTCCCACCCAACAAAACACTCCTGGTCACAAAATCCACGGACCTGATCATCTCCAAGTATGGCCCCTCTCCCACCCAGAAAAAACACCCCTGGTCACCAAAACCCCACCCCAGCTGCATGAAGAGCCAAGAAAAATAATTTATTTTTGGGGGGAAAAATAAATTCTTTTTTGGGGAAAAGAAAAAAAAAATCCACCTAGCGACTATTCTGTTTCCAAACACAGAAGGTTTTGAGTCGTTAAATGAGAATAAATCAGCTGGAAGTTGTAGAAAAAGTGGTTTTTTTTTTTTGAGCCACTGGAAAGAGTTGATTAATTTATTCATTGGGAATGGGCTCCAGCACCCAAAACTGTGCTAATTGGRACAGGAGTGAGAAGTGTTTTTCGAGTTTGAAATGCTTCATTTCAACACGTCAGATTTAAAAATTGGCCGAGTCGGTAGCAAGGCTAAACTCAGCCAGTTGACAAGAATAAATAAATTGTGGAAATAATAATAATAATTTAAAAAAAATAAATAAATTAAAAAAAAGAACAAAAAGACAGATCCCCAAAGGGAAACTTTCAATGAGATCCAAGGAGATGATTTGCTCAATTCTTGGGCTCAAGATGGAAAATCCATCCCTGGAAGAAGCACATCGCTCACTGGGAGATTTTTTCCCCTCTGTTCTCTCCATCCCTCCATCCCCAGCAGCTCCCAGAATTTTTGGGGCGCTCACTTTGACGAAGGGGAAGGCAGCTCCGGGCAGGAAGGGCTCGTTCTCGTGGTCCAGCTGATATTTCACGTATGCCTCCACTCCCTGCTCCGCGTAAATCTTCTGCTCCTCCTCCATGCGGAACAGCGCCCGCGAGGACACGGCGATGGTGATGGCATTCTCGGGTTTGGGCTGTGGGGACAGAGGAGAAATTGGGGAGGAAGCTCTGGGGGTGACATTTGTTCCCTCCCAGCCCCGGGGGTGACATTTGTTCCCTCCCAACCCCAGGGTGGGTGAATTGTTCACATTATTTTTCACGTTTCTCCGCAGCGATTTGGGGAACAACGGAGCAGCTGAATCCCAAAAAAGCCCTGCTGCTCCATCCCCGCACATTTGGGATGCTTTAAATCCCGTTCCCACCCCAAACAGACCCCCAGAACCGCTGCAGATCCTGGGAGGAGACGCCCAGCTCCACGCAGAGGGAATTTGAGTGGTTTTTG
>NW_026623890.1:264578-272484 GCF_030028575.1 Malurus melanocephalus | reverse complement strand
GGACAGGGAGCTCAGGGACTCAGTCCGGGCTGTCAGCGCTGCAGGAACACCTCATTCCCGGTTTTCCTGGSGTTTCCAGGATCCTCCGTGCCGTGCTACCCATGAGTAATCCCCCGGCGATGCCGTTTGCCCAGGGTGGAGGTTCCTCTGCACACCCAGATGCTCCAAAGTCCAAACTGCCGCCCTGTTTGGGGCTGAACTCCGGGGAGCCGATGAGGATTCGCCCTGGGGCTCGTTCTGCCCGCAGTGGGATCCTTTTCCTCGCCATTCCCAGCGCCTCTCCAAAGGCTGCGYCCATCCCCAAAAATCCCCCAAATCCTCAGCAAAGCGATTAAACAGCGGGGGGGGTGAGGATGGGGCAGCGATTATCGCAGCGGCCACAGAGATCCCGATCCCACAGCGGGGGAAAAAGGACCCGTTTGGGAAAGAAAAAACAACCCCCAGGATGGGCAGGATCTGATCCACGGCTCCAAACGAGCCACAGCCGGGTCCCCAAGGAGCTGTGAGCTGGGCACGGGCCAAGCCTTGGCACTTGAGCTCATTAATTAATAACCCCGGTGTCATGGGCCATTTATCAGCTGAAAATATTAATAACTGCCAAAGCTCCTGGGACATCCGGCCGTTTGCTAGATTCCTGCCACTCCATCCTGCTCCCAGCTCCYGCAGACGCAGGAAACATTCCAGGTRTTTGTTCCYTGATCCCGCASCGGGGTCRGGAGATTCTCAGGAGAGAAAACARCCCTGGRWGTGTTTCAGGGGTGGGAAGGATGTTTGGAGCCACAAAAGGGGAACCCAGAGGGAATCTCCATCTCCCTCTGCCCCCCGACACGCACCTCGGGCACTTTGGCTGCTCAAGGTCCCTGAGCCGCCACCGAGAGGCCCCAGCCCTTCATTCAGAAGCAATAAACACGGCAATAAAAACACCCAGAAGCTCTGCCGGAGCCCCGGGTGCCCGCGGGCAGGGAGTTTCTGGCTCCTGCCGGCTCCTGCCAAGGAAGATTTGCACCTTTCGGAGCGCCCGGTGCTGAAGCAGCTCCCAGCTGTTCCATGCTGTTCTCAGGGAAATGCTGACATTTGGGAAAAAAACAAACAAACGAGGCGATTCTGCATTTTGAAGTGGAGGCTTCATTTGGAAGCGTTCCCTCCTCCTCCTCCTCCTCCTCGAGGTTGCTTGGATGCCTCCCCATCCCCATTAGCGCTGCAGATGGTCATTACAATGCTCAAAAATGAGCTTTAAAAAGCCCCAAGAACCGCAGCACCTCGAATCCTCCATCTGAGCGCTGCAAACGATCCGCCCGACGCCACTTTTTCCCAAAAATTGCGATGTTTCAAGGCAAAGCTTCTGTACCAGGGGGTGTGTGCATGGGAAGGGTCCTGGCCAGGGTGGGTTTGGCCCCACAGCCCCCACCCCACCGTGGCCTCCTGCTCCGGCTGCCCCAGCCCTGCAGGGTTCAGGCTGAATCACAAATTCAGTTTTTCCCCTCGGAGCAGCATCCAAGGTCAGCCAAGGTCGGTGAAAGCTCATCCAGCGCAAGCCCGGGCTCCGCTCGGCCGAATCCGACTGAATTCGCTGCCCGGGGGTTCCTGGTGAGCTCCTCTCCCTTCCCACGGGATCCAGCCCCATCCTGAGCCTCGAGGAAGAGGTTCATGATGGGTTTGAGAAGCACAGGCAGGGCAGGGTGGGGGAAGATCCCATCCCAATCCTGGGTCCATCCCTAGGGTCAGCCAGACAGGAGGGACAGCCACAGACATGTCCTGACAGTTCTTTTAGTCAGGAACCCTCTGGCACGGCTCCACAAAACCCAAAGCCCATCCCAGAAGTGTCAGAGACCTTTCCACCAGGCTCCATCGAGCACAAACCCCATCACAGACCCCCAAACCCCACAGTTTTGGGGTGAAGATGTATTTTAGCAGTGTCTGGAAACAGCCCAATGTTCCCCCTGCGCACCCAACAGCTGGCAGCCCTGAAATCGCCGCTCTAATCAGCTGTAAATCCTCAGAAGCACCCCAAGGATTAGAGGCAGATATTTGGAAATCCCACAGGATCCCGGGATGAGCAGAGGGACCGTGTCCTCCCACCCACGGAGCCACAGGTGGCCACGGTGGCACCCCTGGGGCCACCCCTGGCACCCCATTCTGCACCCTTTGATCCTTTCACACCACCCGGGGCTGAACCTGCCCATCCCAAAATCCTGGAGGGATTCTGGCAGCTCCGAGCSCTTCCCTGGATGCTGCAGAAGATCAAATTCCCGCGATTAATTCAATATTCAGAGGTGGATTTTGGTCAYGGAAGGGGATGAGGAAGGGTTGTCTGTCCCCACTGTCCCCACTCCAGCCATAGAACCCCACTGGTGACCGGGGTGGATCCTGAAAGGTTCAGGGAGGGGAGCCAGAGGAAGAGCAGCTCYCACTGACCCCACCAGTGTCACCAGAGAGGCTGCGGGACATTGCCAGCATTGCTGCGGGGTGACAGGTGACATTGTGACCTCCCTGGCAGCAGCGAGGCGGGAGCAGCCGCGCCAAGAGCTGAACGAAGCGGGGACGCCCCCGTCACCCACTGAGCCCCCCAAAATCACCTTTTCTGCCACCCTGCAGCTCCTGCGGACAGACAGACCCCGAGGGCGCGGACGGACGGAGCCAAATCCCGATTGCCGAATGCTCCCGGGCTCGGGATCGGATTAAAGTTCAGCGCGACGGCCGGGGCGGCTCGGAGTTTTCCAAGAACATTATTTAGCGCTCCGCAGCCATCCGTCCGTCCGTCCGTCCGTCCATCCATCCATCCATCCATCCATCCATCCATCCATCCATCCATCCATCCATCACGGGCTGACAGCCCCCTGGCATCATCCCCGGCCCCACGGAGAGGGATGGCACAGCCCGAATCTCAGTTTGCCGCCTGAGCAAAGCCCACCGCCGCCCCGTGCCTCAGTTTCCCCGGTGGTACAGCAGGGATGGGGCATTGGTCACAGCGAGGAGAGGAGGAGGAGGAGGAGGAGGAGGAGCCTGGGCTGCCGTCCATGACAAGGAGCTGCATCCCGCCACCCAGCCAGGCTGTCCCTCTGCTCCGGGCGGCGACGTGAGCTGGCAGCGGCTCCAGGAACGCGGGTGACACTCGGGTCCCCAGCAGGGAGGGCTCGGAGCCGTCCCCTCGTGAAGTGTCGCACGGAGCTTCGCCACGCACGGTGCCACCTGTCACCGGGCTGTCACCGGGCCCCCGTGGGCACCAGAGCCCCGCGTTTGGGGGTCCCGCGGCCCCGAGAGTGGCAAGGGGGGCTCGCAGGTTACAGACACAGCCCCCAGCCCTGCCAGGCTGCCAGCCCCGCGTTCCCGCTGCCGTTCCGGGGTACGGCCGCGCTTCCAGGCGCTCCCACGTTCAAACCCGGCTGGCTCAGCCTTCGTTAGGTAACACCGACTGTCCCTCTAATCCCTCGGAGCAGGGGAGCCTGGCAGGGACAGCGACACCGCTGTGCCACCCCGCTGGCCCGGGCACGGGCTCGGCTCCCGGGCTGTCCCCCGGCTCTGGCAGTGCCACCCCGCCTGTCCCTGGCAGTGCCACCCCCCTGTCCCCGGCAGTGCCACCCCGCCTGTCCCTGGCAGGGCCACCCCGCCTGTCCCTGGCAGGGCCTCCCGCCTTGGCGCAGCTCATGGGGCACCGGGCCACCCTGCAAGGACACCTCAGCCCGGGAGGGACCCAGGAACGCCGCCGGGATCTGTAGGATCCCAAAGAAACGCCACCGGGATCTGCAGGATCCCAAAGAAACCGGGGGGATCCGGGGAGACCCCGGGTAACYCAGGGGTGCCGTGGAGGAGTGGGGGCACTCAGGGCATCCCCAAAGACCTGCACAGAGGCAGAGGGGTCAAAGAAACACCGGAGAGACCCGKGGGGACCCCAGAGAGCCCAGAGGAAACGGGGAACACGGAGAGACTCAGGGGGACCCCAAAGCACGTGGAGGAAACGCGGCACCTGCAGGGACCCCAGAGAGCCTGGAGGAGATGGGGCACCCACGGGGGGTGCCACGGGGGAATCCTGAGAGGATGAGGCACCCAGGAGCACCCCAGGGAACCTGCAGGGGATGGGACACCCGGAGAGCCGCGGGGGCACCGGGAGGAGCCGGGGCAGGGGGTGCGCCCGAAGCGGCTGTGTCCCCGCGGGGCGGGGAGCGCTGAGCGACACCTCGGGGTGGGGGGCTCTCACCGATTTGGGTTTCTTCTTGGGGGCCAGGTTGTCGTAGAAARCCTTGGCTTCATCCCAGGGCCGGTCGGGCGCCCCGGCGGGCTCCGGTGGCTCCATAGCGCGGCGGCACCGGCGGGGCTGCTCCGTGCGCGGCGGCGGMGGCGGCTCCGCCAGTCCCGGGAGCTCCCGGAGCCGCGGCCGGCCCGGCGGAACGCGCTTTATAAGGCATCCCATGAAGCTCCGGGGTTTCAGTCCACCGGGACACGGATTAACCTCTTCGCGACCGAGCGTTCCACCGCCGCCGCCGCCGCCGCGCTCCCCGCGGTGATAGCGGGGTGTTGCGGGGAATTAAAGAGGGGATCCCCGCTCCAAAGCAGAGCCAGCCCTGGGGGCAGCGAACCCTCGGGAGAGAGGGGAAGGGGCTGGGGACAAAGGGGACATCGGCAGAGCCCCGGGAGGACACGGAGCAGGAGGGAATGGGGCACCCCTGGGGCTCTGCTCGGCCCAAGCCGCGGAGATTTGGGGTTTTTCCATCTCCGGAGAGCACGGGAAGAGCCGGCAGCTGGAGAGGATGGAGCCCCCAGGATGGTGGCAGCGCGGGGACAGAGGTGTGGTGGCACCCTGACCCGTGCCAGGGTGACCCGTGCCACGCACTCATTAAGGGAATTAATGTGGGTTTTAATTAGGGCTCTCCACGCCCGCGAGTGACAGTGGGAGCAGCAACAGAGCTGCGCGTTCAGCTCAGAACAAAAATTCCTCCCTCAGGGAGCAGRGGGGATCATCCAGAGAACAAAACCCATCATGTAGGAAGGGCCGATGATGGAGGATCTCACCCGGAACGGGGCAGCTCCGGGGGGAGGTCACAGAACAGGATTTTACCCAAATCCCTGAGTTTTAGCTGAAAACAGCCCTCCCTGGAACCCACAGCCCTGGGGACCCGCGTGTCCCCSTCCGTGTGACAGACCCGACACCAAACCAGACAGCAGAGCCAGGGGAGCTGTGCCTGGTGAATCCCAAACCTTTGGGGAATTCATCATTTCACCCTCACAGATTTCCCTTCCCCGGGGGCTTCGCAGCTGGGGAACACCTGAACCCGCTTTGGGGTGGCCCCTGGGGGAATCAGGATCTCCGAGGGCTATTCCTGGAGCTCTCCTCGAGCTTTTGAGCCGCTGCCCTTTCAGGCAGCAGCCCTGGCACGTCCCCAACTCCCCGGGGTGGCACAGCCTGCCCCGWTCCCTCTCTCGGAGCTGCGAACCCACACGCGCGCTCCTGGAAAGCTYCGCGGCCAAACGAGAGGTGCGGAGCTCTCCCCTCCTAAAAATACCCTCCCTGCCGTGATTCTGGCACTCTCCCATCGCCGTGCTCGGGTTGAGAGCGCGGGGATCTGCAGGATCGTCATCGTGGGATGGGGAGAGCCGGGAACCAACCCCATTGTCCCCAAGAGCCAGCCCCGCTGTCCCCAAGAGCCAACCCCGCTGTCACCGGGAGCCAGCCCAGCCCTGCCTGATCGATTCCAGGGAAGGATTAAAATTTGGTGAGAGCTCCTTAGCAACAGTCACCGCCCGTGCAGGCTGCTGGTGAGAGGAGAAAGGCCGGAGAAAAAAAATCTGTGCGGGGAAGATGGAGGGTGGAGGAAAGAAGGACAAAGATTCTGTGAGAGGTGAAGGCAGATGGAGCTGGGGACAAAGCCCTGAGGGACGGGCACTGATCAAACCCCATTTCCAGCACAGCCCAGGGATGCCCGGTCCTTCCCTCCCCACCCCAAAAGGAACATTCCCTCCCCCAGAGCTGCCTGCACCACTCAAGGGTTTCACCTCCATCCACTTTCAAAGTCTGTGCTGCCCCCAAGGGTTTCTCCAACCTTTGGGGTGTCACAGGATCAGTTGAGACCCCAAAACACTGCCCAGAAATGCAATGTTGTCACCTCACTGTCCCCAAAGCTTTCTCCATCCCTTGGGGTGTCACAGGTTCAGGCAAAACCCCAAAACGATGCTCAGGAGTGCGGTGCTGTCACCTCACTGTCCCCAAAGGTTTCTCCATCCTTTGGGGTGTCACAGGCTCAGCTGAGACCCCAAAACACTGCCCAGTAATGCAATGTTGTCACCTCACTGTCCCCAAGGCTTTCTCCATCCCTTGGGGTGTCACAGGTTCATGTGAGACCCCAAAACAGTGCCCAGGAGTGCGGTGCTGTCACCTCACTGTCCCCAAAGGTTTCTCCATCCTTTGGGGTGTCACAGGCTCAGTTGAGACCCCAAAATGATGCTCAGGAGTGCAGTGCTGTCACCTCACTGTCCCCAAGGCTTTCTCCATCCCTTGGGGTGTCACAGGTTCATGTGAGACCCCAAAACATTGCCCAGGAGTGCGGTCACCTCACTGTCCCCAATAAACCATTCTGGACACGCCACACATGGGGAACAGTTTATTTTTTCCATTAAAAAAATAGGAACGACTTCACCATCTCGTGACAGAAATCACAGCCACCGACACCACAACGTGCAGACAAAACAYGATTATTCCTGGCCTGGGGTGGGAGGGGTGGACACAGCCGGCTGGGAGCAGGGAGGAAGGAGACAGATTTGGTTTTTTGTGGCCTCAGAGCTTTGCCAGGAGGCTCAGCAGGTTCAGGAGCCACCCTCACCCTCCTCACAGCCCCAATCCCGCACCCAGCTGACCTCACAGCACCCAGAGCTGCCTTCTGTACCACAGTCCTGACCCTGCTGCCAATTTGGGACCCCGGGCATCACCTCGATGTCCAGGAATATCCAGGAATATCCAGAGGAATATCCAGGAATATCCAGGAATATCCAGGAATATCCAGAGGAATATCCAGGAATATCCAGGAATATCCACAGGAATATCCAGGAATATCCAGAGGAATATCCAGGAATATCCAGGAATATCCAGGAATATTCAGGAATATCCAGGAATGTCAGAAATGCCACAGAGCACTGCCAGGGATGTCACCCACCCACCTGATGAATGGTAGGTGGCTTTGGGATCGGACACTGGCCACATCCAGGGCTACCTTTGGATATTTCTGACCAACCCTGGCTGCTCCCGGCAGGAAAAGCAGAGGTGGAAGAATTAAGCTGGTGCAAGACCCTGCCCAGCACCCTTGGGAGCAGCCCTGACCCCTCCAGGGATCCCTTCCAGTGAAGAAGGGATCAGGAACTGCACTTGGGACACTTTTGAGCCTCCCTGGAGACATCACAAAGCCATGAAGGGTGGGGGAACGGCAGAAAGGGCATGGATTTGGGATCAGGGAATGGGCCAGGGGTGGAAAGCAGGGAGAAAGCATCAGGGATGGTCAGCACTGGTCAGCCAGGACACAGCAGTGGCCGCAGGGAGAGGTTGGTTGGGCTGACGGTGTGGGGTTTGGGGTGTGGGCTGCCCGGGGTGCAGCAGGAACAGAATGTGGCTCATGCCTGGGGCCAAACGGGGRAAAAACGGGGATCAAAACCATCACAGGGGGCAGAGTTTGGCCKCAGCCAGTCCAGCCCGGAGCGCCAGGGCTCTATTTCTGCATGTCACACTGCAGGAGCAGCACGATGGACGGGTCACTCTTGGCCGCCTCCTTGAACTCCTCCAGGGAGATCTGGTCRTCCTTGTCCTTGTCCATCTTTGTGAAGATTTTGTCCACTCGCTGCTGCGGCGTCAGCCCGTCCTGGTTCATCCTCATCATGATCACAGTCCCCACCATCTTGTAAATGGCCTGGAGGGAGATGAGAGTGG
>NW_026623890.1:250201-263129 GCF_030028575.1 Malurus melanocephalus | reverse complement strand
TAGGGTCAGTTTTGGGGTAGGGGTTAAGCTTGGGGTTAGGGTTGGGGTTTGGTTTGGGGTTGAGTTTAGGGTTAGGGGTTTGAGTTGGAGTCAGGTTTCTGGTTGGAGTTAAGTTTATGGAGCTGGGCACAGAAGTTAGGGTTAGGGTTATGGTTAGGGTTGGGGTTAGGGTTGGGTTTCGGTTTGGAGTTAGGGTTAGGTTTAGGATTAGGGTTAGGGTTGTGTAAGGGTTAGGGTTGTGTTAGTGTTAGGGTTGTGTTTAGGGAGCTGGGCACAGAGGTTACAGTTAGGGTTCATGTTGGGGTCAGGCTTGGGTTAGGGTTAGGGTTGGGGTCAGGGTTAGGGTTAGGTTTGGGGTTGTGTTTAGGGACCTGGGCACAGAGGCTGCCCCTGAGCTTCTCCATCCCCTCAGGCAGCTCTGCGAGCCCCGTCTGGAGCCCACCTTGATGTAGAGCTGCTGGAACTCCTCCAGGTTGAGGATTCCAGTGGGGCAGTCCTTGAGGAACCCCTTGTACCACTGCTTCAGCTCCTGCTCGCTGAACTCCGTGCTCCTCACCAGGTCATCCAACATCTCCGGCGCCAGCTTGCTGCTGTGCTTGCCCATGGCTGCCCCTGGCAGGGAAAAAAACCCACCAGATGTGGAGAGGGATGGTCCTGCCTGGCTCTGCTCCACCCTGTGTGCTGGCTGATCCCATATCCCGCTTCCTGACCCCATATCCTGCGTCCCCTCCTGGGGGAGATCCTCCTGGCTGAAGGGTTTCTGTGCAGGGCGGTGATTTTGGCACTGGGAATGTGATCTTTGGTTCTGGAGATGTGAGGGCTGGCCCTGGAGCATCATCCCCATCCCGTGAGCTCGTTCTGGGCTGCAGGAAAAGGCTCAAAAAGCAGCTGAAAATTCAGAACTCATTCCCTGGCCTTTAGCAGAGCATGATCGTGGAATTCTGGAATGGTTTGGGTTGGAAAGGAGCTCAGCACCACCTGGGCCCAGCCACAGCGCCACGGACGGTGTGAAAGGTGACAAATCTCAGCAGACCCTCACTGGGGTCCAAACTGACCCCAAAACTAAACCCTASCCCAAACCCCTTTGCARAACACCCATYCCTAACCCTAACCACAGCYCCAACCCCAATCCTAACCTTAAACACAACCCCAACCCTAACCTTAACCACAAYCCTACCCTTAATGCTRCCCAAACCTTGACYCTAACCCTAACCTTAACCCTAACCCTAACCTTAACCCTAACCCTAACCACAACCCTACCCCTAATGCTACCCAAACCACAACCCTAACCTTGACCCTAACCCTAACCTTAACCCTAACCCTAACCACAACCCTACCCCTAATGCTACCCAAACCACAACCCTAACCCTAACCCTAAACTTAACCTTAACCCTAACCCTAACCCTAACCCCAACCCAGGATGGGTACAATGAACACCTCCCTGGCACCATGGCAGTGTCCAGSCGGTTCTAGCAGTGTCCAGCCCGTTCCTGTCCACCCCTGGCTGGGGTTGGGGTCTGGCCAGGGCGCTGCCCGCGGCGGGGAGCCCCGGCAGCRTGGGCAGCGAGCGGAGCCGCTCCGATCCGCGCCGTGCCCGCTCCCACGCAGCCCCGGCTGCCGGCGCCGCTCCGCCGGAGCAGCATATGGCTCGCCCGCAGCTCCCGGAGCTCCTCTCTCCGCAAAGTTGAGGAGAAGTTCACCTGGAGCTCGACCAAACGCCGTTTCCTCTCATGGGTGCTGGCTATGTGGGCTCGGGGGGCGCGGGGGTCCCCTGGGATGGGTGATTTGGGGTTCCGAGTGGTGCCAGCCAGCCCCGCTGCTGGTGAATCCCACAGGAGGCGGCTCCTTCCTGCCCCATCATCCCACCAGCATCTGTCACCGTCTGCCGTGGTGACAGAACCCAGCAGCCCTCGGCGCTGAGGGAATGTCCCGACACCCACGGAGCACCCGGCTTCCCCAACGACCCCAGCCCAGCTCCGTGAGCCCCCCCAGCACCACGGGCCGGGTCTGAACCGCTGGGATTGATCATAAAGCACGCCTGGCGCTGTACGGGGCCAAACCTACCACGATCCGCGTCCTCCCACACCACCCCGGCAGGAGGACGCAGCCCCTCACCGCACCCCAGAGCCCTCCAAGTGAGCAGGAGGACTCCAGAGCAGCATCCTTTGCCCCACAGACCCCGATTCCCTTTTCCAAGCACTACCCAGCCGTGCCAGGGCAGGGAACAGCGCCCAGAGGGGCCACCACACGCTCACCCCAAATCCCCGGTGTGAACATCCATCGATGGCTTCCCATCCCAAATCGGGACAGAGGGGTGTCACCGCGGCCGTCCCCTCCAGGGCTGCACCCCGGGCGGCACGGAGCACCCCAGAGAGCCGGGAAAGGGCTCGGGGCACGGATGGGGGCACCGGGATGCTCTGCCCACCCGCGGGATGGGATCGCTCCGGGATGGAAGCAGCTCCCGGCGGCACCTGCCCCGACGGCGGATCCGCACGGGGAGCGGGATCCCGGCCCCGACAGCCCTTACCTGCGGTGCGGAGGGGGCAGCGGCGGCTCGGCGGGGCCGGGCGGGGCTCGGAACCGCTGCCGGTACCGGAGGGGCCGCGGTCCAGCCGCCGGCGCAGCCCCCGCCGCTCCCGCCCCTCTTGTAACCGCGGACCCCCCGCCCCCCCGGCGGCGACGCGCGGCCATTGGCTGCCAGCGCTGTCAATCAAGAGGGAGGGGCCGCGGGGTGGGGGTCGTGGTGGGATGATGGGGGGCTACCGGGATGCTGGGAGGGGCGATGGGACCGGGGGATGCGCAGGAACATCGGGGGATGGTGGCACTGGGATGCCAGGGGGTGCTGGCCCCGCTCTGCYCGCCCTGGGGACACCGGGACGCAGTGACACCCCTCTTAACGCTTGGCAGAGTTAAAGCTGARGCACAGAGGAGAGAGGGACGAAAAAAAAACACTTTGATCTCCAGAACCAAGAGCGGAATGTTTCCATGGAGATCGCCGAGCGTTTTTCCCGGTGACCTTGGYATCCTGCTGGGATCCCGGTGCCACCTGGGCCAGCCCGCACTTAGCTGGTGACAGCTGAGCCTGGATGAAGTCCCCAGCCAGCCAGGGCTGTCCCCCATCCCGTCCCCAGCGGGGCTGTGGGGTGCTGTGGGGTGCTCAGCCCTTCTCTGTGGCCGCACGAAGCGGCAGAACCGCCCCAGATGCACATGAAACAGGGCTGGGTTACAAAAAACACAAATATTTCCACCGCGGGGGCTGCAGGACTCCATCGCCCCCCACCCCGGGTGACATCCTTGTGCCACATCCTCAACCAGGGCTGGACCCCACCTGGAATGAGGAGGAGATTCAGCCCCACGGATTTTGGGGCACGGGACACGGCTCGGTGTGACCCCAAAGCCTCTCCGTGAATCTCCCCGAGCGCTGCGGGGAGGGATGAACCCCCCCGGCCCCGCTGCCAGCTCTGCGATGTGGAGTAGAGAAGACATCAATTAGGCAGCTCTGCAAACCGCCCGTGCCCGGGCTGCGCAGGGGGACTGAAAAATTAATGAGAGCTTAATTGAAGCAGCGCGGGCTGCCAGGGCTGAGCCCGGCCCCGCTCAGCTCATGGGAAGGGGGTGCCAAAGGGGCACGGAAAGGATTGAACGGGCAGGGCAGCTCCAGGGATGCCCTGGGGATGAGCATTAGGGTGACTCTGTGGTCATGGGGTGTCATTTTTGGGGTCGTGGTGCTGGGATGGTGTCCGGGGGTCGTGGAGGGCTGGGAGAACTCCCACTGAGCTGAGCCCAACACCCGGAAATCGGGGCGCCCCAAACCCCGGCATGAGCCCAGGTTCGGCTGGAATTGGTGKCCCCGGGTTCGCAGAGGGGACAGCACGGTGTCTGAGGGGACAGGAGCCCTGTGACAGCCCCTCGCTMCTGCAGCCACCGCGTCCCCCGGGTGCGGAGCTGCCACGGCCCTGGCGGTTCCTAAATCCTAAATCCGCCCTACAGCGGCTCCGCGGGATGCAAAGGGCTGCAGCTTCCCCCAGCGGCTGCGGGCTGCACCRGCACGGCCCGGGGGGCTGTGTCCTATTGGGGGGACCCCACAGACCCCCTCTGGGCTGTGACGGCGGGATCAGCCCCCCAGAAATCCCAGGGGGCTGTGGGGAGCAGGGGTCACCGCGGATTATCCTTTGTCCCCCAGGTCACCCAGCTGTGACACCGGCTCTGGGTATCGGTGACCCCCAGCACAAATGTCCTTGTGAAGGAGTGGGGAGCTGTTGTCACCCACCCCGTGCCCCTGGGGGACACCTCTGGGTGCCACTGGGCAAGCTGGACCTGGGGTGACCCTAACTCTGGGAGTCCCTCTCGATATCCCCATCCCTGTGATGTGCGGGGAAATGGGGCAGAAAACACAGGAATCGCCCAATTTTGGGGTTCCCTCCTTCCTACGCCGCCCCTGAGAAAAGGGCTCTGCGCCGGTTCGTGCCACCAAACCCATCCTGGGGGAGCTGGTGGGGCACAGAGGGTCCTGGTTTGTCCCCACTGCGGTGGCACCAGCTGGTGTCGGTCCTTGTCCCCCTCCCCGCAGAGGGGACCGGGGGAAGCGGTGCCACCCACGGGCTGGGGCAGCAGCAAAGGAACATTCGCGTTTCCCCTCCCTCTGCTGCGGGTCTTGGGGGCGACCCGGGCTGGCTCTGACTTGGGGGGGGGGACTCTCTCGATGTCCCCGCGTCCCCCAAACCCAGGGAGCAAGCACCGGACCCCTGTCCCCGCCAGGCCGCAGCTCTCCACCGGCCGGCRCGCAGGGGGTTAAACATCCCCGTCTCCCTCACACTTGAGACGTCACCGTCACCAGTGGCGTGGGGAGGGGGGCCGGGGGGCTATGGTGGTCTTTGTGGTGCATTCGGCAGCTGGCGCAGGGCGGCTCTCGCACACGGCGGGCGGCTCGTCCCCGGCACCCCGCGCTCGCCAGCATCCGCAGACTCCCGGCCGCCGCCGCCGCCCGCCCACGCCGCGGGCTCCCACCGCCACGGTGAGCGCGGGCCGCCGCGGGCAAGGGGACAGGGCTGCCAGCAGGCCTGCCAGCAGGGCGAGGGGCTGCTGTGCCCCCAGGAACCCCGCCGGCAGCCCCTCGCCCACCCCTCGCTGCGCTTCGCACCCCCAGCCCGGCGCTCGCCCGGCCCGGGGGCGGTGGGGTGAGCGGTGGGGTGAGCGGCAGTGGGGTGGCTTTGGGGTGGGTTCGCCGCACCCTGGGATGCTGCAGCCCCGCGGTAGCCCCGCGGTAGCCCCGCGGTGGCCCCGGCTGGGTGCGGGAGCACGGGGTGGGTGCTGCGGCTCGGCTGCCGGCAGCCCTGCGGTAAATCCTGCTGCTCAGCCGCAGCCGCAGCCGGGCGGAGCGGAGCCCCCCGCACCCCACCGGCCCCGCTCGGGGGGCTCACAGCACCCTCCGGCCACGGTGCTCCCGAACCGGGGGGGGTCACCGCGCTGAGAAACCGCAACTCCACCCCGCTCGGGGTGCCCTGGTTCATCCCGGGGTGGGATCTGGCCCCCGCACTCTGATTCCCGGGAAAAGCTGTTCCCCCATGGAAAATCCTTCAGGCACCGAGCGCCCGACCCTGCGGCGGCTGCGGCGGTGCCGGCGCGGCCATGGGTGGGGGACAGCGTCCGGGGGGTTCGGTGGTGGCGGGGGGCACCCAGCGGGCACCCGGTGGGCACCCTGTGGGCGAGGGGCTGCGGGGAGCGGGGCCGGGTCAAGGGGAAGGGGCAGAGAGCCCCCGGCCGGGGCTGCGGCGCTGCACCAGGCTGCGGTGCCCACGGCGCTGCTGCGCCGGCAGCAAAGGGACACAGCCCCAAAACGGTGACACGGGGTGGCCTGAGCCGGGGGCATCGCTGCCCCTCCGGCGTGGCCATCCCGGGCACYGCCGGCTCGGGGAAAAGGTGCTGCTGGATGMAGGATCGGGSTCKGCTTGGAGCAGGAGTGGGGGTTCGSCSCATCGGCTGGGATGTCCCCAAGAAGGTGACACCCGCCGTGGGGTCCCCGTGGGGCGCGGGATGCTCGTGGGGAGCGGGCAGAAGAGCAGGTTCTGGAACGGAGCCGGGGTGCAACGAGGCCACCGCAGGGAGGGACGGAAGCCGGGGCCACCTCGGGTGTGGCTGGGGACAGGGATCCTGCTGTTCCCTGCCCTCCTCTGGCAGCGCGCTGCTCTGGGAGCGCTCCCGGCTYGGGGGTGTCGCTCCCGGCGGATTTGGGGCGCGCAGTTCCCCCAGTCGGCAGTGGGCACTGAAGGGAGCCCCTCGCCCRCCCCGACAGCCCCCCCGGGAGGGTCGCGCCGTGGACCCCCGGGCCAAACCCCCCCTTCCTGTGGGGTTTAAGCACCTGGGACCGAGGGAACGGTGCAAAACCCCAAACGAAGCCAGCCCCCAGCAATCCCTGAACCCCAGCTGGCACCAAACCCTGTGCCACGGCTCCGGAGTCACCCCGGGCACCGCGGGGACCCGTCCGTGCCCCCTCACCGGGCGCAGGCAGAGTTCAGCGGTGACAAATGCCAGCCCCGTCAAGGACAACGGTGGCACGGGCAGGAGGGTGCCCGCACGCCCCTCACAGCCCGTGGCCAGTGCCAGAGCAGAGCAGGTGCCAACCTCCCTTCCTGCTGACTGACCCAGCACTCCAGGCACCCCCGACACCCCAGGGACACCCTGCACCCCTCCAAAACACCCCAGCACCCTTCCAAAACACCCCAGCACCCTTCCAAAACACCCCAGCACCCCTCCAAAACACCCCTGCACCCCTCCAAAGCACCTCAGCACCCCTCCAAAACACCCCAGCACCCCTCCAAAACACCCCTGCACCCCTCCAAAACACCCCAGCACCCCTCCAAAACACCCCTGCACCCTTCCAAAACACCCCAGCGCTCAGCAGGGTGAACCTCAGCTGGGGTCACTGTGCCACAGCAACTCTGGGTGCATTTGGGGTACCCCAGTGACCCCAAAAAGAGCTGGTGCAGCCCCAGGGTAGAGCCACCGCTTGCCGGGCCTGGGAGGAGGAGGAGGAGGAGGAGGAGGAGGAGGAGGAGGAGGAGGAGGAGGAGGAGGAGGAGGAGGAGGAGGAGGAGGAGGAGGAGGAGGAGGAGGARGRSRRRGMSCTGGTGATGCCAAGGGTCTGTGCCAGGGCTGAGTGTGGAATTCTGGGCTGGGGGGGCACAGCCCCGTTCCGGGCACGAGGCCGCCCCATCCCTTCCTCAGCCTCATTAATTAAACCCAAGCGCTTAATTACAACCTGCTAAGTCCCACGACTGCTTCCCGGAGCCTGGTGACACCGTGGGGCCCATYCCGACCCCCCTCATCCCTGTAGGGAAGGTGGGATGCAGGGAATGGGGGGGATCATCCCATTAATTGTAGGATTTGGGTTGTGGTTCATCGGCGGCATTAAGGGATCTTCACACAGCGCTCAGGGAGGAGCAAACCCAACCAGTGGAGCCATCCCTGGGGATTTTGGGCTCTCCAAGGAGAGATGGRGACAGATGGCTCCGCTCTGGGGTTGTCCCCGAGCTGCTGGCAGGTCCCACAAGGGGTGAGGAGGTGCGGGGATGCTCAGCCCGATGCTTGGTGAGCTCCCGGCGGCAATAAAATAACGATCAAAATGATCAAATATTGTGAAGGCTGGTGGCAGCATGAGATGGGGGAGCTGCAGTGTCCTCACCCGGTGYCCGGCGGGGCTCCCTGACCCTCTGGCCCTTCTGCCCTCAGGTCCCCGCCGGCCCATGAAGTGACCCGGGCGGGTGGCACAGCCCCTGCTCCTGCCGTAGCCACCGCTGCCACACCAGGCACTGAGGTAAGGACCGAGGGCACGGCCGTGGGGTGGCTGGGATGTTTTGTGGGGTCCCCGTCTGTGGGGCGCAATTCCCACTTGGGGTCTCCCCAGCCCTATCATCCATGGGAATGGCATGACCCCATGGCGGCCCCACATCCCTCGAGGTGTCAGGGTGGGGGATTTGGGGTGTTTCAAGGGTGGCAGCATGGTCAGGGGTGCACAACGCTCCCAGACCCTCATTCCCCTTCCCTGCCCACCTCTGGAATTGGCAGAAATGTTGGGAGAGCTGACAGGGTCGGGGTGGCACACGGGGGCTCGGGGGTGACCGGCCGGTGGCACCGGTGTTGTCTGCTCAGTTCTGTTTCTCTCGCCTCAGGTCTGCTGGCCATGGGCAACCTGATAAAGGTATTGGGCAAAGATTTAGAAAACTGTCCTCATTTTTTCCTGGATTTTGAAAGTAAGTCCCACGAGCAGGGCGGGCGTGGGGAGGGCACCGGGGCTGCCACTGCGGCTGCCACCGTCCAGAGGATGGGGACGTCCCCGAGCAGCCCCGTGTCCCCAGGAGCCTCAGGGCCCTGAATTCAATCTGCAAAGCGGGGCAGGGGAATGGGAGATGCCCCATCCCTCGAAGGGTGCGGGAGATGTCCTGGTTGAAGGGTGCGGGAGCAGCAGGAGCCGGCCCGGGAGCGCCTCAGGCACACGTTCTGTTGTCAGCTGCTGGCACCGGTGTGGCGTGTCCGGTGACACCGGCAGGACAGGGACAGCCCGGAGGCTGGGAGAGCAGGAGGGGGTGATCCCGTGCCACCTGGGAATGGTCCGTGCCACTTGGGAATGGTCCGTGCCAACTGGGAATGATTCCGTGCCACCTGGGAATGGTCCCGTGCCACCTGGGAATGGTCCGTGCCACCTGGGAATGGTCCGTGCCACCTAGGAATGATCCCGTGCCACCTGGGAATGATTCCGTGCCACTTGGGAATGATCCCGTGCCACCTGCACTGCTGGGAAAGTCAGAGCAGACGGCACCAGGGGATGGCGATCAGGGACAGCCTGAGCTTCCCGCGGATCGGGGCTAACGGGGACAGGAGGGGACAGCTCTGGGACCCCACCTCTGGGCCAGTGGGCACCGCGGCAGGATGCCAGACCGGGCACAGCCCCAGGGCTCGCCTTGCTGCCCCGATTCCTCCWGGGGAACAGAGAGAGGAGGGTGAAACAGAGCAGCGGCACCCGCTCGCCCCAGCCCCGGCCCCAGTTCCACTCCCAGCGGGGACGGGCCGTGCCCAGCTCCCCGCAGCGCCTCTGGCACCCAGGGCTGGGGTCACTCAGCCGCCCATTCTCACTGCGAGGGACCTTCCTGGCTGCTCCTGGCTGATTTGGGGCAGCGCAGCCTTTTCCACAGCGCCCAGCGCGGGTTCTGGGGGCTCCCCGGGACCCCCGACTCGGGGCCGGCTCTGCCCACAGGAGGGGGATGCCCGTGGCCAAGACTCCAGGGACTCCAGGGTCTTCCCGGCGGCTTCTCCTCCCTTCGCTCCTCCCTCTCCATCACCCCATCCGCCAGCGCTCATCACCATCGGGGGGGAAGAGGCTGCACCCGGGGCCCGGAGCAGCCGCGGGGCCGCCCCCGGAGCCCTCCCCGAGCCCCCGGGGAGCAGCGGGGGGAGGACGGGGCTCCGGCCACCGCCGCTGCCCGCAGCCCAGCACCTCTTCCCCGGGCTCCACCTCACCATCATGCTTTTTTCCTCTTGTTTCTTCTCTTGCAGGTTTCACATGGGGAACCTTCTAAAAGTGTTGACTTATAACGAACTTGACCAAGGCCCTAATTTTTTCCTTGACTTTGAAAGTGAGATGGGATTTTTATTTTCCGTTTTCGTTCCGTACTTATCCTGAGTTTTCCACACATCCACACCATTTTGAGTTCTTGTCCCCGTCGCCCATCGCATCGCGCCCATTTCCCCAGACGTCCTCCCCCACCTTTGCCATCCGGGGGTGTCCCCGGGGAGGGGGAGGGCTGTCGCTCCGCACCCTCTCCCCCGGGGCACTTGGCAGTGCCGAGGGCTGCTCGGGGACCCCTCGTGCTGAGCAGGACCCTCGGGGCACAGGGGCAGCCAGGACTCGCCCCCAGCCGCCCCCTCACTCCACGGCTTGACTCGAGCTCGGGCAAGGAGCCGGATCAGGGGGAGAATCCCTCCAGGAAGGGCTGCGGGCCGGCGGGAGAGCCGCGGTTCGGGGTGCTGGCACCCCGCTCTGGCTCTCTCCGCCCCGGGCCCCGCTCAGAGCCCTCCGGGTTTCTCTCCCCGGGGCGCTGCCCTGCAGATGCGCAGCCGACMGAGGCCGAGACGGCGGTGTGGAACCAGGTGAACGCCGTGCTGGAGGAGGCGCAGACCATCCTGGCCGAGCTGCAGTCCTACACGGGCGCCGGGCAGGAGATCCGAGAGGTGGGTGCAGCCCCGGAGACCCCCGCCCGCCCGCCCGCCGCGGCTCGGGGCAACCGCAGGCGCTCTCCCCCTGCCAGGCCATCCAAAACCCCGGGGATCTGCGGCTGCAGGAGCGCGCCTGGAGCGCCGTGTGCCCTCTGGTCGCCAAGCTGAAACGCTTCTACGAGTTCTCGCTGCGGCTGGGTGAGTGCCCGAGCTTCCCTGCATCACCCCCGGGCATCCCGCGTCCCTCCCCGCAGCCGGGAACGGGGCAGGCTGCGGGAATCCCGAACGCGGAGCGGGATGCTGCGCCGTGCCTCAGTTTCCCCGGGGGTCGGGGAGGTGTGGAGGGGGACCAGGAGTGTTTTGTCCGCAGAGAACGCCCTGCGCAGCCTGCTGGAGGCCCTCACCAGCCCGCCCTATGCCCCGACCCAGCACCTGGAGCGGGAGCAAGCCCTGGCCAAGCAGTTCGCTGAGATCCTGCATTTCACCCTCAGCTTCGACGAGCTCAAGGTGCTCCCCCCGATCGGGGACATCACCCCGGGGACCCTGAGGGGCTGTGACCTGGCACAGTCCCTCCCTAACCCCGCTGTCCCCCCAGATGACCAACCCCGCCATCCAGAACGATTTCAGCTACTACAGACGGACCATCAGCCGGAACCGCATCAACAACCTGCAGGTGAGGGGTCTCTGCTGTCCTTCTGGGGGGTCACTGGRGGCTCGGGGAGGGGATTTCAGCCACCCCAGTGACCCCCATGACACCCCCAGCTGGACGCCGAGAGCGAGGTGAACAACGAGATGGCCAACAGGATGTCCCTGTTCTACGCCGAGGCCACCCCCATGCTCAAAACGCTCAGCAATGCCACCACCAAGTTCGTGTCAGAGGTGAGCGAGGCTGGGGGGACCCTCGGGGCAGGGGGAGACCCCTCCGGCCACCACAGAGGGGTAAAAGAGCAGCCGGGACCTGCTGGSTTTCAGAACAAGACCCTCCCGATCGAGGACACGACCGACTGCCTGAGCACCATGGCGTGCGTGTGCAGGGTGATGCTGGAGACACCGTGAGTACCCCGCAGCGTTTTTGGGGGGATATCTCGGGGCTGGGGTCCCTCCTCTGTCACCCCCCAGGCTCAGCCAGCCTCTGTCCCGGCTCAGGGAGTACCGGAGCCGCTTCACCAACACCGAGACGCTGCTYTTCTGTATGAGGGTGATGGTGGGAGTCATCATCCTCTACGACCACGTGCACCCCGTGGGGGCTTTCGCCAAGACYTCCAAGATTGATGTGAGTGGGGGTCACAGCCGTCCCACCCTCCCCGGGGTCCCTCTCTCTGGGTTGTCCCCATGGGGATGTCCCTGAGATGGTTCAGGAGGGGCTCATCCCCCTGAGCAGCGAGGAGGAGGATGGGGAGGAAGGGGAGGAAGGGCACAGCCCCCCGTGAGATCTCACAACCCCTCTCTCTGCCCCATCAGATGAAAGGCTGCATCAAAGTGTTGAAAGAACAACCCTCAACCAGCACCGAGGGGCTCCTGAACGCTCTGAGGTGMGAGGAGCGGGGATTTGGGGACACGGCAAGGGCGGGGTGACCCCCGGCAGCGCCCGGCTGTGAGCCGTGTCCCCTCCCCGTGTCCCCAGGTACACCACCCGGCACCTCAACGACGACACCACGTCCAAACAGATCCGGGCGCTGCTGCAGTGAGCGCGGCGCGGCCCCGGAGCCGCTCGTCACCGTGTCACCGACGCCCATGACCATCCAGCTCATTTTGTACCGAGGGAAAAGGGACAGCGAGGAACGCACGGAAATACGGAAAGCGACCCCAAACCGGGCCGGCCCCTCCCCACGAGCTCCTGCACCCCCGGCCCGCCCCTAAATCAGCTCCGGGATGCGGGGTGCGGGTGGCACCGAGGGGACCGGGGTCGGGCAGGGGACACCCGGGCAGGGATGTGCTGGTGGGGCTGGCACAGAGTGCCCAAGGCACCCTGGGGACACCCTGGGGAGGGGGCGGGTGGCGCCCCGGTGCCCACCCTGGTCCCCAATCGGAGGAGGAAGAGGAGAGGAGGAGGAGGAGGAGAGGAGGAAGAAGTATCCCTGTGGATCTGCACTGACTCTGGAGGAAACGGCTCAGTCTCACCTGGTAGATTTTTAATATGAGCAATTAAATCCACACTCACCTCTTCTTTTCTACATTTTTTTGGGGGGGAGGGGGGATGTGAAATAAAATGACATTTAATCTGTTCGTGGCCGGAGCGGGGCCGTCTGTGCTGTGTCCCCATCCCACGCCAGGGACCGTGTCCCCTGCCCGTGGGACAAATGCCACCTCCTCAGTGTCAACCCCACGGTGACCAGGAGGGACAAGAGCGCAGGGTGTCGCCATGGTGGGGGGACACCCAGCCTTTCCAGGGTCTCCTCCTTCCCCAGTACCGCGGCGGCTGCAGACTGGGAGCACTGGGCGGCTGCTGGAGGCGGTGGCTTTGCCGGCAGATGGCCCTGTGACACCGCCACAGCGCAGCCACGCYGGCCCCACCCGCGCCACCGGCCCCGCTGACCCCTCCTGTGCCCCCCGGGGATGGAGGAGACCCCACCGGGGCGGGATCCCGGGTCAGCCCCCCTTGGCTGGGGCTGTGTCCCCCCCGAGGGAACCCTCAGGGCGCTCCCCCTGTGGCACAGGGCCGATCCCGCGGGGTTTGGTGACATGCCAGCCCCGCTTCCCGCCACCTTTCCCGCCTGTC
>NW_026623890.1:247444-248751 GCF_030028575.1 Malurus melanocephalus | reverse complement strand
CAGGAGCGTCCCTGCAGTGTGGGAACCGGGCTGGGGACAGTGTCACCAGGCGGGGACATCCCCCAGGGGACAGCCGGGTCCCCTAAAGCCAGCAGCGAGCACGGGCACAGACACCAGCTGGTCACCGGTGCTGGGGAGGTGGCAGCTGTGTCCCGGTGTCCCAGCGCTGCTCAGGTCCTGGCACAGAGCCCGTAATGTCCCTCCCGTGGTGCCCCTTCCCTGCCAGGCCACATCCCGGCCCCGACTGTCCCCAGAGTGGCACCTTTGAGGGCAGAGCAGGTGGCACATGCCACCCCAGCAAAGGGCAGCGCTGCGCGGCTGAGACATTTCCTGCGAAATGAGAGGATCGGGGCAGTTTGGAGCCCCAAGATGGTGAGAAAAGGGAAATGAAAGGTGGAGGAGAGGAAGGAAGATCAACTCCTCCATCACCACGGACACACCTCGAATTCAGTGTGGGGACAGCAGCAACCCCTGCGGGCAGCGCATCAGGGTGAGAAAAGGGAAATGAAAGGTGGRGAAGCGGAAGGAAGATCAACTCCTCCATCACCACAGGCAGACCTCGAGCTCAGAGACAGGGGACAGCGGCCACCCCTGTCAGGACAGGGCCAGCTCGGTGTGGCRCCCTGGCAGGGGCTCCTGGACGCAGCAGATGATGGGGTGAGGATGGGAAGGTGCTGCCCGTGCACCCCTCACTGCTGGGCACCAGGATTTGGGCTGCCACCGTGCCAGGGGGACCCTGGATCAGCATCTGCTCCACCTGGGACACACCAAAGTGCCAAAATCCGGGCGAGGGGACTCCCCGAGGGCTGGCAGTGCCACCAGGACGATGCCCAGGACACGGAGCTGCTCCATGCTCAGCCAGAGCAGGGTGCCGAGGACTTTAAGTGCTGGCGAGCCAAGCCACGCCAGGGCCCGGACAGTTTTCTAATCCCAGTGTAATTAATGACCTTATCTTTGGCCAAAGCCATTTAGATTAAGTGGCTGGTGTGATGGGCTCGGCGGCTCCGGCTGCACAGATGGAGAGCCGCGTTTGTCTGCGGATTAGCGCGGGGCAGATGGAGCCGAGTGCCATTCGCCATCCCCAAACCTCCCGGCACTCGGGAGCCTGAAACCTGAGACCACAACAACTTTCTCAAGCCCTGGCGGGGATGCGGAGCCACTCCCGAGCGGTTTGTCCCTCCTGCAGGGCCCGGAGAGGAGGAGGAGGAGGAGGAGGAGGAGGAGCTGATGCCAGCGGCAGGAACTGCTGGGACCCTGCCAGGAGCTCCATCCCAGTCCCTGCACGGAGATCTTCAACCAGCAGAGGT
>NW_026623890.1:244179-246321 GCF_030028575.1 Malurus melanocephalus | reverse complement strand
CTGGGCTGAGCCCACATCCACGGCTGAGTCAGTGTGGATGGCAAACAAGTCCAGGCTGGAGAAAAGGCTCAGCTGGTGCTGCACAGACTCAGCAACACAACCACAGTGCCCAGCGTTCCACAGACGATGCCCAGCACTGCCCAGTGCCCSATTCCCAGCTCTTCCCTGCACMTCCCCTCCTGTCCGAGCTCCCAAACCACTCCACACCCCATCACACGGCCCGGGGCAGCACTGCAGGAATAATTCCACGCCAAGGAACACCAACCAGAGGTTTAATCTAATCCCCACCAAAGCAGGAATCTCCAGAGCCTGCGCCGGCAAATCCACCCACGCAGCCCTTCCCCTGGCAGGATGAGCCCCRGGAGCTGGCTCTTGCCACATGGCTCAGCACAAGGAAAAAAATCACGCTCTACAAACCCCAAAACACTCCCGAGGTTCGCATCTGCCAGGAAAATCCCAAACGCCCTGGAAAGGCTGTCCTGCTTTCACCAGAGCAGAATTCCAGGCACAAATGGCACTCACATCCTCCAGGAACAACACTGGGACACAACTGCCTGGTGGACACAGCCCCAGGAATTCGCTGCTYGGTAGCTCAGATTTAAATTCGGGGCCGGCTCCCGTTGCCAAACCACAGTGTAACCCCCTGGGAATTCTGCCTGAACTAGGACAGGCTCATCTGTTGCAAACTCGATGAGATCATTCCCAAGTTCCTGTTTAACAGGTGCCAGCTCCTCCTGCACCTGCTGTGTGTGCACAGGGCTGGGAACATCTGCTCCTGCAGGAGCTGTGCAAAAGGTGACTGGGAGAAGGAACCAGAGCTGGAGCTCCTGTGCCCAGAGCAAAGAACCCGGGCCAGGTGGAATCAGAGAGCGAGGAAACCGCAGGGAGGGGAACCCACAATAATCCTGCAGCTTTATTTGCATATAAAAGAACAAAAAAAAAATATCCTCTCCACAATAAAGGCAGCCAGAGCTCTCCGGGCTCTGCGCTCCCGGCCAAGCTGGAGGAGTTGGGGTATTTGTGTCTCTGAGATCCACACAGCAGCAGCTCAGGMGTTCCAAGGATGTGTCTCTGGCACGAATTCACACTTTGCATGGGAGGAGGATGCTCCCAGCAGCCTTGCCCCGRGGCCCAGCCCGTTCCAGGCAGGGCTGGGGGAGCATGGGAACCCGGCGGGATGAGGCCACATCAAGAGGATCCGACGCACCCGACGGCCTTTGCCGTCACRCAGCTGCCTCATCTCTAAAAAAAAATGACTCAGCTCCTCGGTTCAAGGCCGCCCAGGAGTGAGGAGCTTCCTCTCCACGCAGGTGGATGCACGGCTGCTCCCTTTTTCCAGCCTAAGGCAAAGGCAGGCTGCCATCCTCATCCGAGGTCTCCGTGTCCCCACTGTCCCTCATGGTCCCTCTGGACATYTCCAGCTTCCTCCTCTTCTTCAGGTGGTGCAGGTGGGATTTGGAGCGTGTGTGAGCTGGAGGAAGAGGCCAACAGAGCGTTTAATCTGTGGAATTTGAAGGAGGAAACASCCGATCCTCTCCCTTGCTAGCCACAATTCACTCCCACAGAAAACTCCCAAGCCCTGCCCTGGCTGCTCCTCTGCACAATTCCAGGGGGAACAAAGCTCCARAACTTCCTCAGGAAGAGCTGGGAGAGGGAAAAATCCTCATTCTTTATGTGCAGAACATTCAGGGCTCTTCCAGGAGGAGGCAAAGTGTTTCCAAGCGTTTCCAAGTGTTTCCAGAGCTGGGAATATCCTACAGGGAAGAGCCCGGAGTGGAATGAAATCTGTGAACAAATCCAGGGCGATGCCCCAGCCAGGAAAGCACCACAGCAGGAGTCAGATGGGAAYTGAGGGGTAATCCCAGGGATTGGGCTCAGAGCAGCAGGAGCTGCRTTTCTCTGGGAAATCACATCCTTAAGGACAGCCAAACCTCCTTATCAGCGGTTTTATCTCAGGGAAGGCTTTGTCTGACCAACTCAGCGGGGTGGTTTTGCCTTTTCCAAGAGATCAGAGCAGCAATTAAAGCCCCAACTTTTCAAGCAGGCTTGCTAAATCAAGGCCCTGAGGTGCTTTGCAGCCATCCTTTCTCTGCCAAAGGATGAAATCACATGCAAAGCTGCTGCTTTGTCACAACGCTGGAG
>NW_026623890.1:239447-243149 GCF_030028575.1 Malurus melanocephalus | reverse complement strand
GTTTCACCTTCCTGTTCATTCTGCAGGCACAAGGAACACCCAGAATTTGGACCATGAAATTAATAATAACTGCATTTTACTGATCTCACTGCAAGGAACCTCCTCCTCTTTGCTTCCAGCACTTCCCCAGCTCAGCAAGGAATAAGCAACTCCTTCAAAGCCACCACCAGGGCAGTTTATCTCAGTGCTGTGTCTGCCTGGGCTGGTTTTGGCTGGGSCAGAGTTGATTTTTCCCCYGGTAGCTGCTCTGGAGCTGTGTTTGGATCGGTGCTGAGCACAGAAATGATAATTCAGGGATGTTTTGGTTTTGCTGAGGAGTCCTGGAATGCAGTCAAGGCCTTTTTTGCTCCTCATGGTAGCACAGAGAGGGCTGGGGGTGCACAGGGGGTTTGAGGGGACACTCAAGGATATTCCAGATGCTTCCTAGGGGGAGGGAGGAGGAAAAGGGGGATATTGGGATGATGCAGTTTGCCTTCCCAAATCATCCTCAGAGGTGATGCAGCCCAGCTCTCCAGGGATGGCTGACCATCTGCCCAACCATGGCAAACACTGAATTAATTCCTTRCTTTGCTCTGCTTTCTCCAYTAAACTTCAAMTCAACYYCCAAATTTTCTCACTTTTACSCTTCCAAATCTCCCTCCCAGAGGCAGAGTGGGGGCTTGGGTGCAGCTGGGGTTAAACCACGGCCCTGCATTTGGGCAGCACATGGAGATTTACCAGTTCCATCTCTTTCAGCCAGTTTCTCCACTACTTTTTGTTTCTGGCTCTCAGCATGAGCCTCCCAGCACAGATAAATTCACTGACTTAATCTGATTCCAGCTGAGCTCTTTTAAAGTAAGTCTATTGAAAATAGAAAATCCCTTTCTATTACTATTACAGCTAGGAATAGTTTGAAAAGAAAAAAAAAACAGCACACAAATAGGAAATATTGGAGCAAAACTGAACTATTAAAAATATCAAGAAAAAWTCCATTTACACAGCAGAATTTTAGATTTGTTCTGTGCTTTTTGAGGAAGCATCCAGAGCGTTGTGAAGGACCTGACTAAACCCAGCAGCTCTGAGCTYGATGCCACATGCAGCTCCCTGGTGTGATGCCCTCTGAGCTCACTGGGTGCAGGGGAAGGGGGGAATCCTGACAGATG
This sequence comes from Malurus melanocephalus, assembly GCF_030028575.1. NCBI lineage: Eukaryota > Metazoa > Chordata > Aves > Passeriformes > Maluridae > Malurus > Malurus melanocephalus. The sequence goes on along the minus strand of NW_026623890.1, from coordinate 242,007 downwards.
GTTCCTGTGGCACAGCTCCTGCAACCCCTCTGRGCTGGCAAACAACCCTTGCAGGGCTGGGATCACGAGCTGAGAGGGTCACGGGGTCACAGGGGAGTGGCTGTGTCCCTCCATGTCACCACAGCCCTGCCAGGTGCCCTCCTGTCCCCTTTCTGGGTCCTACCTGCCCATTCCCTGTCCCCTCTCTGGGCCCACCTGCCCATTCCCTGTCCCCAGGTGCCCTCCTGCCCCCTCCCAGGTGCCCTCCTGTCCCCTCCCTGGGTCCCACCTGCCCATTCCCTGTCCCCAGGTGCCCTCCTGTCCCCTCCCAGATGCCCTCCTGCCCCCTGGCTGGGTCCTATCTGCCCATTCCCTGTCCCCTGGCTGGGTCCAACCTACCCATTTCTGTCCCCAGGTGCCCTCCTGCCCCCTTTCTGGGTCCTTCATGCCCATTCCCTATCCCCAGATGCCCTCCTGTCCCCTCCCTTTGCCCTACCTTCCCATTCCCTGTCCCCAGGTGTCCTCCTGCCCCTCTCTGTGCCCTCCCTGCCCATTCCCTGCCCCCTTTCTGGGTCCTACTTGCCCATTCCCTGTCCCCAGGTGCCCTCCTGTCCCCTCCCCAGCTCCTACCTGCCCATTCCCTGTTCCCTCCCTGGGTCCCACCTGCCCATTCCCTGTCCCCTGATGCCCTCCTGTCCCCTCCCCGGCTCCAACCTGCCCATTCCCTGTCCCCAGGTGCCCTCCTGCCCCTCTCTCCTGTGCCCTACCTGCCCATTCCCTGTCCCCGATGATCAGTCTGTCACAGAGCTCGCACACGCGATGGCTCCTCTTGTTCTCCTTCTCGTCGTGCTCCATCCTCAGCGGCTCTGCCGGGGGCTTACGTCCCTGGAGATCAAACAATGCCTCAGATAATTTCTGCCATGAAAATCTGCCTGTCTGTGTTCACTTTTGTGGGTGTGAACTCGCCAAACTCAGACACTGAGGTTGGCAGGGCAGATATTGGAGTTTTACCRAGCTRGGMATYGGGAAAAACGTTCATCTGAGACAAYAAAACTGCAAGGAAACGCCAAGGCTGGGCATGGGAACAGCCAGCCCTGCTCAAGGGAGACACTGAGTGCCCAGTGAGAGCACAGAGAAGCCACCAGACACCTCTCCTGTGCCAGCCCCAGTACCTGGATGAAGCTCTCCACGATCTCCAGTGCTGGTTTCAGCACATCCTGGTCCCACCGCTGCAGATCKGACACTTCCAGGCCATAAACCGGGGGCACGTTGGGCCCAGGCCCTACAGGGACACAGAGAGGGAGGTGAGCACCAGGAACCCCCAGCAGACCCTCCCARCACCCCCAGAGCAGAGGGAGCTGCTTTTTCCTATCAGCATTCAGGAGCTGACAGCACTGGGCTCTCCAGAGCCAAAATCCTCCCCAGAGCCAAAATCCAGAGACAAAACCATCTCCAGAGTGAAAATCTTCTCCAGAGTCCAAATCATCTCCAGAGCCAAAACCCTCTCCAGAGCTAAAATCCTTTCCACAGCCAAAACTCTCTCCAGAGCCAAAATCATCTCCCAGAGTAAAAACCCTCTCCAGAGCTAAAATCTTCTCCAGAGTCAAAATCCACTCCAGAGCCAAAATCCTCTCCAGGGCCAAAACCCTCCTCATGGCCAAAATCCTCTCCAGAGCCAAAACCCTCTCCAGAGCCAAAATCATCTCCAGACCTAAAATCCTCTCCAGAGCAAAAATTTTCTCCAGAGCCAAACCTGCAGCAGCAGGAACATTTCAGGACTCAAGGATGCATCTTCACAGCTGGCTGCCCTCGGGAGAGTGTTCTGGAATGYGAACATGCCAGCAGCCTGGCACAACAACCAGCACCTCACCCCAGCCATGGGCACGGGAGGCTGGCAGGATGAAAGGGTTGCACATCCAGGCACGGAGCCACCACAGCACAGAGCTGGGGGTGATGCTCCCCGTTCCTGGCAGCAGGACATGGTGGGGGATGTTTTACTGATGGGACAGGATGGTGGGGGATGTTTTACTGATGGGACAGGTTCACAGCCACCCCTCTGGCCACCCCTAGCCCAGTGCCAGGGCACGGGGCACCTGCTGCAGGATGAAAGGGCTGCACATCCAGGCATGGAGCCACCACAGCACGGAGCCTGGGTGAGAGATGTGAGCATGCAGATCCCACTTGGAGCTGGCATTGATTATGGAGGGGTTGATACTCCTGGTTCTTGGCAGCAGGACATGGTGGGGGATGTTTTACTGATGGGACAGGGGTTGATACTCCCCATTCCTGGCAGCAGGATGTGGTGGGGGATGTTTTACTGATGGGACAGGGGTTGATGCTCCCCGTTCCTGGCAGCAGGACATGGTGGGGGATGTTTTACTGATGGGACAGTTTCACAGCCACCCCTCTGGCCACCCCTGGCTCAGTGCCAGGGCACGGGGCACCTGGCTGAAGCAGCTGCTCCCTGGCTGAGCTGGCTGCTCTCCATGGCTCACCTGGCTGTCCCTGCTCGGACAAAGCCATCAAAGGCTCCACGTGCCAGTCACCAGCAGGTGCTGGTTTTATTGCTGTGCCCACAAAC
>NW_026623890.1:235753-239169 GCF_030028575.1 Malurus melanocephalus | reverse complement strand
TTTTTTTTTTTATTATTAATTTTATTGTTGTTTTGCCCCTACTGAGCACCTTTCAACAAGTGCCCGGCTCCCAGCTGCTGCTGCTGGCCCTGCTCCAAGGCTGGGGCTGGGACAGGGAAGTCCTGCTGGCTCTCTGCCACCAAGGAGAGCATGGCCTGGGCTCAGAGCAGCCACGGAGCTGCTGCTCCTAATCTGGAGGGCAGCTGTCAAATGGGTTTTTCTCCCTGCCAGGAGCATGTGTGGGTGCGTGGGGACCCCCTCCCCGAGCCCCATTTGGCAGGATAAGCCAAATGCAGGGATGATGTGACCATCACCATCTCCCTGTGCCTGGCACGGGGCTGAGCCTCTGCTTGGGATTTTGTTCCTCATGATGTGGGGAGGGGATGGGGTACAGGGATACAGGGATGAGAGGCTGTGAGTGGGACACATCCAGGAGGGGAAGAAGATCTGCTCTGCAGCCCAGATGGGATGGAATCAGGAGAGGAAAAGCCCCGTGGGTGGATGGGGACACTGGGTGGCTCCTGGCAGGACTGACTGGGACCAGACTGCCAACCACAGCTGCCCCAAAGCACCAGGGACCCCTCTGGAGCTGCAGAGGGGGATGAGCTGAGGTGGSAATGGAACACTCACGTTTCAGGAAGCGGTTCCGGACCCATTTGTTCTGTCTCCGGGCGTATCTCTTGGTCACCTGCTTGAGGGCCTGGATCCCTGAGCGACAGAAGGATTGAACAAAAGGAAAAAACCTCACAGTGAGAAGAGACTAGCACCTCCAGGAGAGGGAAATCAGACAAGGAAGAAGTTTTTTTTTTTAATCCTTACGGTGGCACCATGAGGATTAATTTTGCTGTCAGTCTGGGGGTCTGTGCCTGCCCTGAGAAGAGGCTGAGCCCACACTGGAAAGGTTGTGTGGAAAGGCTGGAAAAAGTGCCCCAAATATCCCTGAATAAGCCCAAACCCTCCACCCTGAAGCTTTCAGCAGGTAGGACAACCTGTTCAAGTGCTGCACAGCTCTCATAATTGCAATTACACAAAAAACTGCCCAACTGAACAATTCTCTGCACAAACAGAGCCCAGGACTGCTCATCCCACCCATCAGAGGATGATTTGCCACTGTACAACTGTTCAATATTTAGTACCAGGCTTATCAAATCCCTCCTAATCATCTCTTGAGCAGACACAACAAGCTCCTTCTGCATCAGACTTGTTTTTGAGCCTTTTRTCGTTTCTGTGGTTTCTTCAGTCTCCACCTCCACTTCACACTGAACCCTCCTTGGCACAGATGGATTTTGGGAGCATCCCCGATGCTCCCCTCCAGGAACAGCCCAGATATTCCAGAAAGGAACACATCATCAGAGGGTGCAGCCCTGCTCAGTGACCCCAACATTCCCTGAAATGCTCAGTCCTGCTTCGTTCCTCCTTTACATTCACACCCCAGCTGTGATCCCATCACCCAGACCCCAAAATCCCATCACCCCAGACCYCAAATCAGCCCTGCACACCTCGCCTGAGGGAAGGGATGGCTGCTCTGGGTGTGCTCAGAGMTGCTCTGAGGGTGCTCAGAGCTGCTCTCCAAGCCCTGGAGAACAAACCCCTGTCCCCTCTGGGCTGGCAGAAGTGGGAAATGCAGAGAGAAAAAAGCAGCTGGGGCTGACACCTTGCTTGAGACCACCTCGTGGTGTCTCGTGGGGCACTCAGGGTGCTCCTCCCACCTTTCTCCAGCAGCAGGGCACTGGTCTTGGGTGAGCAATTCCCTTCACTGATGAGATACTCRTGGAACTCCTTGAAGCCGATGGACTGGAAGATTCCATGCTGGTAATCCTGCCTGTAGAACCAAAGGCAGGGGTCACAGCCACCTCCTGGAAAACACTGGGAGACCTCAGCCTTTCCCAGAGGATTCTGGCTGCTCACCCACCGGTTCTCAGCCACYTTCTCCCGGTTGTAGCGGCGGTGGAAGTCCCTCAGCTCCTCCAGCAGCCCCGAGGCCACCATGTCATCCACYCTCTTGTCCAGCCGTGCGTCCAGAGCTGCAGGAGGAGAGCAGGGAAATGCTGAGCCATGGGAGCTGTGCCCTTGGGGCTGCTCAGCCTGCCAGGCCGTGAGTCAGCACTGCCAGGCTCCACCTGAGGAAGGCACAGCCCGGCAGGTCAGGGGAACAGGTTCTCCATCACACCCACGGGTGCCAGAGGGATTGCTGCCTTCTCCGGGGCAGGAGAAGGGACTCAATCTTTCCCCAGCCAGCCAGGAGCCTGCTCTCACCTGCCTGGTCTGCATGGAGCCACAGGATGCAGGAATGGGGGTATTTCAGGGGCCCACCCAAAGGCCCCCCACCTTCCTCCTCCTGCTGYTGCTGCAAGATCTCACTGTGRGGGATGCCTGTCTCTTCAAACACTTGGAGGCTCCTGAAAGCACAGACACGCAGAGCTCAGGGCTGCCTGAGAAGGAGCTTTCCCACTCCCCCAGCAGCCCGGGGGCTCCAGCCAAGGGAACCGCAGACACTCACCGAGATTTATCCCCCTCCAGCCCCTTCCCGTGCCCGCCATCCGTGCACACCCAGCACCCGGGGCTGCGGGGCTGGCACCAGAGGAGCYCAGAGCACAGCCACCCACTCCTGCCTGGCAGCGGGACAAACCCTGCAGGGGACGGGGATTTGGCTGCAGCWCTGCTCCTCCCAGCCAGGCAGAGCTGCAGGGAAGGGACCAGCACTGCTGTGCTGCCGCTGAGCTTCACCACCAGCCCAGCCTAGCCTAGCCCAGCCCAGCCTAGCCCAGCCCAGCCCGGGCAGGAGGGAGGTTGCTGCTGCCCAACCCTCCATCCCTCAGCACCGTGCGAATGGGGTGGGCGGTGTTCTGCTCCCCGGGGCCAGGGCTAGGCTGAGCTGGAGCAGCAAGCCCGGTCTTGCTGTCAGTGCTGTTCCCACAGAGCTCAGCTATGTCGCTCAGCCAGCAGGGCAGCCTGCTCCTTAAATAGCTGCAGATAAACCCTGCTGCTGCCGGGCCAGAAAGGAACACATCATCTGGGGAACAACCCCAGAGCACGACCCAGACCCCAAAAGTGGCTCAGGGTGGGGCTGTGTGGCCAAAGAGTCCCCAACATCAGCGCTCCAAGGTGCCCCAGCATCCATCCTGCCGTGTTCCTGATGCCTTAGGATTTTTTGTTTCTGTATTTTCATGCGTCTGTATTCTTGTACTTCTCTACTACAGCACTAAAAACTGCCGTTCTCTCATCTTCAGACAAAACAATCCCTCTCTGAGCTGAATCCAAGGACAACTCAGAGCCCCAAAATACGGAAACAACAGAGAATTGGGGCTGGGGAGCAAGTTTGGGGTGATTGACATCATCACCTGAAAAGATCATTGGAGAATTAGGACCCAATGTGTTAATAAGGCAGAACTTATAAAAGGTGAAGATCTCGTGAC
>NW_026623890.1:233504-234907 GCF_030028575.1 Malurus melanocephalus | reverse complement strand
ACCCCCAGCCCTTGGCACCCTCAGCCCCTGGTACCCCCATCCCCTGGCACTCCCATCCCCTGGCTCTCCCATCCCCTGGCACCCCCATACCCTGGCATCCCGAGCTCACCTGGCCACCTTGCGCTTGTCGTGGGGGTGCAGCTTGGCCGCCATCTCCGGGTCCACCTGGCTGAGGCGCCGATGGAGCTCGGCACTGTCCAGCTGCTCCAGCTCCATTTTCCTGTCACTGGCCGGCCTGGGGGCAGTGCTGGGCATCTCCTAGGGGGCATAGGACAGCCTTGAACCAAACCCTGGGCAAGGAAAGAGAGATCCTCCAACGAGATCCCCCAGATTCAGGTTCTCCAGCAGGGATAGCACCGTGCCCAGTTTTAGGAATTTTGCCCCAAACGTGGGGCTCACCCTTTCCCACAGCATTCACAGCTCCCCACGGTACCTTGGTGTTGATCAGGACYTTCCAGAGCAGGGACTCGATGTAGTAGTTGGTTCCTCCCACAACGATGGGGATCTTGTCTCGGGCAAAGATATCTTCAATGTACCAGAGTCAGGGAGTGTAAAAAGAGATGTGGGACAGGGAGGGCTGTGGGGAGCAGCAGTCCGGGGCTCAAATCCCACTCTCCCAGCCCCGGAGAACCAGTGAGGCTGCAGGACAGGGTTAGAGGTGTYCCTCATCTGTCATTATCCTCTGTCACCTCTGCCAGCCACCACCAAAACTCAGGGACACCGTGGGACACCCAGGGAGGGCAACACCCAGACCTTCCCTGGGCTGTCCTGAGGCTCAGCTGGGTAAAAGACGCCACTCTCACCAGCAGAATCCTCTGAAAAACCAGAGTGAGTTGGGATGTGGAAAGCCCAAACACTGCTCCCTCTGGCCAGGAAGGAGGGAGCACCAAAGGATATCACAGGCACGGCTTTGTCCCTGAAATCCACCACGGTGTAGTTGGAGACCAAGGGATCCACAAAGCTGATCATGTGGTGCCTGCAGAGACGCTGCTCCTGCGGGGACACCTTGTTGGTGATGATGTCCAAACCCTTGTACACCTGGGGAAGAGAAGAGCCCATCCTTCACCCCTGAATCCTGTGAAACCTGCACTGACCACTGCTCCTCCCCCACACAGCCTGTCCCTGTCACCCCTCCCCACCCCTGGGGCAGCAGGGGACAGGCAGGGGCACAGCAGGGCACGTGCCACRTTCAGGCAGGGCAGCAGGAGCCCTGCCAACACCTGCCCGTGCCAGGGCCACGCTGCCTCTGGTGTTTGTTCCTGCCCGTGGGAGATGAACCGTGGAGTCCAACCGCCCGTGACCGCTTTCCTGGTTTGGTGTCACCCTGTAATGAGGGCTGGCAGGGCTGGCCGGGCACTTGGACAGCAGAGTCAGAGCCCAGGCGGTGCCACCAACCCAGCACA